>NC_051318.1:77416450-77513950 GCF_015220235.1 Choloepus didactylus
TTAGTTTGAAGGATACCTAAAAGATGGGGAGGTGAAAAGGTAAATATTTTAATAGGAAAATATATAGGGCCTGGAAATCAGAGGAAGTGTGAAACACATAGAAAACAGCAAGTTACCAAATATGACTAAAGATTCACAAGCATTTGTAGCTTAAATATTAAATAAACAAAGAGGGCACTAACAAGTAGACCAAAACATTACAAAGAAATCAATACACTATTTACTAGTCACCATTATTTGAGCCATCCATTGATGAATGTGAATTCCCTACATAAATATTTTAATTGTAACCATATGCATTCAAAGATATTTGAATATACTCTTAAGAGAATATATTCTTTTTTTCTGTCTTTGACGATTGGTTGAATCTTCTTATAAGTATGGATGGGATGTTTAATTACATTTCTAATTTTCTTAGGCCAAATTGACTTGTTTTTGTGGTCAGTTACCATAATATCACAACAGTTGAGGGATTCAGAGTAGTCCCCAAAAATGTTTTCTAATCTAGGACTTGCTATTTACATAATTTTAATTTTCATGTAATCAATTAATGAGTTTACCAACCATTTGTTATACACTACAGCCTTGGCAGAGAGATTAGAACAATACTTAACCATACTTAAGTTAAAATTACAGAATCATTTTCCATTTTTTTTTTCCTCACAGGAATCCATCTAAACCATGTAAACAATTACACCTGGCTAAGTCTTCCCTGCTTTTCTTTATTTTCACCTTAATGCCACCTTTTTTTTTTTTTTTCTTTTGGAGGAAGATGGTGGAGGGGAATCAATCTTTTCTATTATAAATATTTTCTGGTTAATAGTATATATGACAACTACTTTCTGGATTATTTCTTGCCCCCAAAGCAAGGTTAGATAAAGTAAGATCAGAGATGCGTAATTTGTGTCAGTGCTACCAAATAGGTGTGCTCTCTTATTATCATACAGCTAACTTGGATTTGTCTATATGTTTAAAATTTCTACTGTTTGGAAAAAGTATTTTATTTGTTATTCAAGGAGGAAAAGGAAGAGTTTGACTCTCTCATTTCAATTAGTATGCTGTAATATTTTTGGGGTTTACCTACTCACAAAACTTTGTAGCCACATTAGGAATAAAACAATCCCTTCCATTTGGGAATTTTCTAGAGTCAACGCATGTTCTTCCAATCATTTATTCTGAGAAGCCATGCAAGCTGGAATGCATTGGTCTTCTGCTTGTACTTGTCTTTAAAATTTCACAGTTCTTTAATGGAATACAGTCTAGATTTTCTTATCACCTGGTTATGGCCCATATCTATCCCTCAATACTTGTGAGTTACCTCATGGGTGAATATAATTTCTGTCCCAGGAGCAACAGCAAAAGAAGCAACAAAACTGTTTCCAATAATTGGAAAAGCCACTGCTGACTATCTTCTTTTGTTTTGGTTTCTACCTCTAGAGTCTGTTTTTGTTTCTTCACCACTGCTATCACCAGAGCCAGCTATTTTTCCCTCTACTCAGTGATTGTTGTTTCACTCTCTAATCAATTCCTGGGTCTACATTATTTGAATTTTATTGATAAAACTTGTTTTCTGTGATCTGCTGCAAGCATTTCCCACCTTAAACCAGGAATGGAAGTATTCTGGTGTCAAAATGTCATATTGTTTTTTTTTAATTCAATTTTATTGAGATATATTCACATACTTACAATCATCTGAAGTGTACAAGAGTTTTTCACAGAATTATCATATGGTTGTGCATTCATCACCACAATCAATTTTTGAACATTTTCATTACTCCAAAATACAAAAATGAAAATGAAAATAAAAAATAAAAGTAAAAAAGAACACACAAAACATCCCACATCCCTCTTCCCCCCATTCATTTACTTTTTGTCTCCATTTTTAGACTCTTCTGTCCATACACTGGATAAAAGGAGTGTGAGCCACAAGGTTTTCACAATCACATGGTCACACCATATAAGCTATATAGTTTATGATCATCTTCAAGAATCAGGGATACTGGATTGCAGTTCAACAGTTTCAGGTATTCCTTTTAGGTATTCTGCTACACTAAAAACTAAAAGGGATAGCTACATAATGCATAAAAATAACCTCCAGAATGACTTCTCAACTCCAAATTTGAAATCTCTCAGTGACTGAAACATAATTTTGTTTAATTTCTCTTCCCTTTTTTGGTCCAGAATGGTTTCTCAATCCAGCAATGCTGGGTCCAGGCTCTTCCCTAGAAGTCATGCCCCACATTGCCAGGGAAATTTACACCCCTGAGAGTCATGTCCCTCATGAGGAGGGCAGTGAGTTTACCTGCTAAGTTGGCTCAGAAAGAGAGGACACATCTGAGCAACAAAAGAGGTTCTCTTGGGGTGACTCTTAGGCACTCTTAGGCACAATTATAAGTAGGCTTAGCCTCTCCTTTGCAGTACCAAGCTTCATAAGGGCAAGCCCCAATATCGAGAGCTTGGCCTACTAAACTGGCAGTCTCCAATGCTTGCTAAAATATCAGGAATTCCCCAAGCAGGGAAGTTTAATATTTCTTCATTTTCCCCCAGTCCCTCATGGGGGCTTTGCAAATACTTTTTATTCTCTGACCAAATTATTCTGGGCTGTAACAGGGCTCCACACTAACCTGTACAAACCAACCAAATCTCACTCCCTATTCAAGGTGCCATGTAATTGTGGTGTTTGAATAAACTGACCCTACAAGTTAAATTAATTAGTTTGCTGTAGAAGACATATATCCTGTAGCAAATAAACATCTCTTCTCTTGGTCCCACACATAAGTTAGGGTTTTAGAATGTAGTCAATATCATCCTTTACCCTTAAGTCTGATTTACCTTAGTCCTAACCAAGTCCATTTCATTCATATCTCTAATTGAAATCCGATTACTTTTTTCAGCTTCTTTAACAGTTGCTGTATGGGGTAATGCTGACATTCATAGCTGCTGAACTCTGGCTCTGAGTCTCAGGTGTCACATTGTTACCCAAAGTTCTAGGGACTGACCAGGTTATACACAAACAGTTCAGCATCTCAGAATTCAGAAATAACCATTACAACTCATGAACAGATGTGTCTGCTATAAGAGTTTACAATCTAGGAAACTTTATAATAAGCCTTCCTCTGATAACCTATGCTTTCAGATCAATTCTTCCAGCTTGCACATTATAGTTAGTCCATATTAGTGAGGTAACATAATATTTGTCATTTCATTTCTGGCTTATTTCACTCAACATACAGTCCTCAAGGTCCATTCACCTAGTTGCATACCTCACAACTTCATTCCTTCTTGCTGCCACTCAATATTCCATTGTATTATGCAACACAGTTCACTATTCCATTTATCAGTTGATGTACCCTTAGGCCACCTCCATCCATTGAAAATTGTGAATACTGCCATCATAAACACTTGTGCACAAATCCCATTTATGTTCCTGCTCTCAGTTCTTTCAAGTATATACCCACTGGCAGGGTTGCAGGACCAAATGACCACCTCATTCTTAGTTTTCCTGTGAAACCATCACACTGTACCAGATGGGCTGCACCATTCTGTTTCCCCACCAGCAGTGATTAGGTACATCCCTCTCTCCACATTTTCTCCAGCACTTGTATACCTCTGTTTATTTTTCAAAAGTTTTATTCACATACCTTACATTCCATCCTAAGTAAATAATCAATGATTTCTGGTATAATCACACAGTTATGAAATCACCACCACAATCTATATAAGGACATTTCCATTTCTTCCAAAAGAGGAAGAGGAGGGGAAAAATGAAGAAGAAAAAATAAAAGAAGAAAAGGTAAAAATAAAATAAAATACAATGAAAAGTTCAGAGAACAGTAACAACACCAAGAATCCCATACGACTCCCTTATATCTCTCTTATATAGACATTTAGCTTTGGTATAATGCTTTTGTTACAATTAATGGAAGCATCTTACAATGTTACTGATAACTATAGACTCTAGTTTGCATTGCTTATATTTTTCCCTATACCATCCAATTCTCAACGCCTTGTAATGTTGACATTCATTTGCTCTTTCTCATGTAAAAGCATTCTTATATTTATACATTTAATCACTGTCATTGACCAGTCTAGGTTTTGCTAAGTTATGCAATCCCCGTCTTTATCTTCTATCTTTCCTTCTGATGTCATGCATGCCTCTAAACTTCCTCTTTCAACCATGCTCACAGTCATCTTTGTTCAGTGTACTTACAACATTGTGCTATCATCACACAGTATTGTGCTATTTATTTTTGATCTATGCAATTAATCCTGTTGAACCTTCTGTATTCCTTCAGCATCAAATGCCTGATCTCTGCCTTCTTTCTATCTCCTGGTAACCTGTGTTCTCAACTTTAACTCTCAAAATTCACTCATCAATGTTAGTTCATATTAGTGAGACCATACAGTATTTGTCCTTTTGTTTCTGGCTAATTTCACTCAACGTAATGTCTACTGTCTACCATTTTGTCTTTTGAGTTTTATATGTCATATCTTATTTCATTTTTTTTTCTTCTTTCTCTTTTTACCTGTACTCTTCCAGTTTGCTAATGTTACTGGAATGCAAAATGCCAGAAATGGATTGGCTTTTATAAAAGGGGGTTTATTTGGTTACACAGTTACAGTCTTAAGGCCATAAAGTGTCCAAGGTAAGGCATCGACAATCAGGTACCTTCACTGGAGGATGGCCAGTGGCATCCAGAAAACATCTGTTAGCTGGGAAGGCATGTGGCTGACATCTGCTTGCTCTCAGGTTGTGTTTCAAAATGGCATTCTCCAAAATGTCTGCATCAGCTTCCAATGGCCATCCTCAAAATGTCTGTCTCAGCTACTGTGCATTCTTCAAAGTGTCCCTCTTGACTGTAGCAAGCTTGCTCCTTCTGTCTGAGCTTATATACTGCTCTAGTAAACCAGTCAAGGCCCATGCTGAATGGGTGGGGCCACACCTCCATGGAAACCATCCAACCAGAGTTATTACCCACAGTTGGGTGGGGCGCATCTTCATGGAAACAACCCAATCCAAACATTCCAACCTAATCAACACCAGTACGTCTGCCACCACAAGACTGCACCAAAGAACATGGCTTTTTCTGGGGGACACAATACATACAAACTGGCACATGTACTGATAGTCTTCATTTCTACACTCTTCTCCAAACCTGTATCTCCTGTCTTTTCCTATCTACCTGTAGTGATCCTTTTAGTATTTCTTGTAGAGCAACTATCTTGTTCAGAAACTCTCTGTGTCTGTTTTCCTGAAAATATTTTAAACTTTCCCTCATTTTTGAAGGATAATTTTGCCATATATAAAATTCTTGGATGGCAGTTTTTTCTCTTTCGGTGTCATAAATATACCATACCACTGCCTTCTTGCCTCCATGGTTTCTACTGAGAAATCTGCCTATAGTCTTATCAAGATTCCCTTGTATGTGATGGATTGCTTTTCTCTTGCTTCTTTCAGAATTCTCTCTTTGTCTTAGACATTTGATAATATGATTATTAAGTGTCTTGGAGTAGGTCTACTTGGATCTATTCTGTTTGGGGTACACTGTGATTCTTAGATCTGCAATTTTATGTCTTTTATAAGAGATTGGAAATTTTCAGTGATTATTTCTTCCATTATTCTCCCTGCCCCTTTTCCCTGCTCTTTTCCTTCTGGGACCCATGACATGCATATTCATGCAATTCATGTTGTCATTCAGTTCCCTGAAAGCCTGCTCATATTTTTCCATTCTTTCCTTATCTGCCCTTTTTTGTGTAGGATTTCAGATATCCCATCCTCTAGTTCATGAATCCTTTCTTCCGCCCCTTCAAATCTGCTGTTGTATGTGTTTTTCATCTCTTCTATTTTGCCTTTCTTT
This sequence comes from Choloepus didactylus, assembly GCF_015220235.1. Classification (NCBI taxonomy): domain Eukaryota; kingdom Metazoa; phylum Chordata; class Mammalia; order Pilosa; family Megalonychidae; genus Choloepus; species Choloepus didactylus. The sequence goes on from NC_051318.1 coordinate 77,422,309, forward strand.
CCATAAGTTTTGCCAATTGTTGTTTGTTTCAAACTTTCAAGTTCTTCCTCATGTTTGCCCAATGTCTTCTTTATATCCATCTTCTCTTTTGCTATATCTTCACTCAACTCATTGATTTGATTTTTGAATTGCTTTAGTTTATTTGTTTGAACATCTTTAATTAGTTGTTTCAACTCCTGTATCTCATTTGAAGTGTGTTTGTTTCTTCAACTAAGCCATATCTTAGTTTTTCCTAGTGTAACTTGTAATTTTTTATTGACTAGGCATCTGATTTCCTGGATTACCCCGATCAGATTTTCCCAGACCAAATGGGCCCAGGTCTCAGGAGAAGGGTGTAATAAGTATTGTTTCCCTGAGAGTGATACCCAGCAGATTGTTAGGCTTTCCTGTGAGGCCTCTAGACTCTGTGCTTTTCCTATCCTGCCCCTCAGGTGGCACTTGTCAGCCCACAGCTCCCCACAGGTGTAAAGAGGTGCAGTGCATTTAATTCTCAGCAGACCTTGCCCCTGCCAGGGACCGAGGGTGAGTGGAAAGTCAAGCTTAAGCTGTTTCATTTTTTTTTTTTAATTCCCAGGCACTGGGGTCTGAATTCTCTGAGGGAGTGCAGCCACTTGAGATGGAACCCCCCCCTCCTTTTCTTATGGAAGATAAACCCTTTAGAGAATTATCTCCTTCTTAGACTTCTTCGTCTCTCTATCTTAACTCCACCCTTGCCTGGGTCAGTGATGACAATTGAAAAAGCCTGAGGCTTTCTCTAATGAGCTACTTAGAATGAGAGAAAAAAAGAAAAAGGAAAGAAATCCCCTTTTCTGAGCCAGTCCTCAGCCTCCTAGTTTCACCAGTCAAGAGCCAGTGTTGGTATCCGGTTCTATGTGTCCCTTTTCTTGGGACAAAATCCTTTTCCAGTAATCTGAGCTCAACCAACTCCCAAAGTTTCTTTTTAATTAATTATTTATTTTTTTACATCAGCCCTGTCTCCTCTCTGCATGGAGAGACCTCAGGGCTCCTTTCCCTCTTGTTCTGGGTTTATCTGTGCTTATAGCTTGTATTCAGTAGTCAAATTTGTTAATTAAAACTGCAATTGGAGCTTTGTTGAGCTACCTTCCCTTGCTCCTAGTAGACACTGCTTCTTTTTCCCATAGGGACATGTTCCAACTCAGCCTGCTGTGCCAGCTCTTCAGTTTGGGGGCTTTACTTACAGTTATGCTGAGATCTCGGCCATTCCACCCATTCCAGATTGGTATATGATGTGTGTCTGGTCATGGATGTCCCCTAAACAGTTGTTCCAGACTATTTACTAGCTGTTCCTGGCTATTTACTAGTTGCTCTAGAGGAAAAACTAAATTCCACACCTCCCTATGCAACATCTTGCCCAGCCTCCCTGTCACACTGTTTTCTCTAGATGAACTCCCCCTTTTTTTTTTTAATTCAGTTTTATTGAAATACATTCACATACCATACAATCATCCATGGTATACAATCAACTGTTCACAGTACGATCATATAGTTATGCATTCATCACCACAATCTATTTCTGAACATTTCCCTTACATCAGAATCAGAATAAGAATAAAAAATAAAAGTAAAAAAAAGAGCACTCAAACCATCCCCCCATCCCACCCTATTTGTCATTTAGTTTTTGTCCCCATTTTTCTACTCATCCATCCATACACTAGATAAAGGGAGTGTGATCCACAAGGTCTTCACAATCACACTGTCACCCCTTGTAATCTACATTATTATACAATCATCTTCAGGAGTCCAGACTACTGGGTTGGAGTTTGGTAGTTTCAGGTATTTACTTCTAGCTATTCCAATACATTAAAACCTAAGAGGTGTTATCTATTTAGTGCATAAGAATGTCCACCAGAGTCACCTCTCGACTCCATTTGAAATCTCTCAGACACTGAAACTATTTCGTCACATTTTGCATCCCCCTTTTGGTCAAGAAGATATTCTCAATCCCATGATGCTGGGTCCAGATTCATCCCTGGGAGTCATATCCTGCATTGCCAGGGAGATTTACACCCCTGGGAGTCAGGTCCCACGTAGTGAGGAGGGCAGTGAGTTCACCTGCCGAGGTGGCTCAGTTAGAGAGAGAGAGGGCCACATCTGAGCAACAAGAGGTACTCAGGATGAACTCCCTCTTCTTTGACCAAAGAAATTCCTTAGCAATTTTGATTTTTCAGTCTGAAAAAAGAAACCTCAATGCACCATTACAAAATGTTAAATTGTAAAAAAAAAAAACAAAAAAAACAAAAAACAAAAAACAACTTCAGCTTTTACCCAATAGGGAGATTACTTATTGGTTATCAAAAGGTACAATTATAAACATCAGTTCTGGTAGGCAAAAATCTATCAAACACAGCTACCTAAAATTCTCTATATGCACTGGAATGTTATCAGTTCAGACTTATGAGACCACCTTAAGTAGAATCACTTATGTCAGGAGTCATGTTTATTTGCTACTTATGCCCTAGCCTCACTGCACTTTCACTTGTCCCTACACATATAACTGCTCTGATCCATTTGAAAAGGATCCTTTTGTTTGCATGTGTTCTTCAAACATCTATACTATTGTTTATTTTGTTATTGTTATTGTTTTTAGATTAGTTGTATTGTGCAACAGACCTCATAATTTTCATTAAATTTTACACTCGGACATTTTAAAAATCTATTCATACCGCTTCTGAATCCTGACAGTTTTTAACCATGTGCTTCACTAAATTTTCCTTATCTATTGCAGTAGAGATGGGCAGCCAGGTTATATACAGTGCCTCACTAACACAATCTATAATAGTATGTGCCCTATTCAACATACGTGAGAATTTATCTGGGATGCATGCCAAATATTATGATTTCTGGATCTGTGTTCACATGCTCAATTTGATAAACTACTGCCAGATTTCTTTCCAGAATGGCTGCATCTGTCTTTTTTGTTGCCAACAGTGCAGAAAGCTTCCATATTCCATATCCCTGACAATACATGGCGTGATCAAATTTGAAAATTTTTGCCAATCTGATAAAAGTGTAAAGTATTACTATTTTAAAATAGCATTCATTTATTAATGGGCTTGAGCACATAACTATATGTTTATTACTTTCTGGCTTTTTTACTCATTATTCTATTGTGCTTTCTGCTTTTCCTGGCTGGTTTTTTGTGAGTTACTTATATACTCTAGATATCCACTAATATTTGCTGGTTTTAGATATCTTCTCAAAATATCTTGTCTGTTAACTCTGCCCATGATACCATCATTTAATAGAAATTCTTAATTTTGATTTTATCAAAGCTATCAATTTTTATTCTTCATGGTCTGTGCTCTTGGGGTCCAGTTTAAGAAGTCACATTTTAAAGGAGATTAACTTGGATATTTATGAACTATGTAGCAGATAGATATCTGTGTAATGTTATGGAGCTCTTCAATTGCAGCTGAAATTTTGACTGAGATTGCATGGAATTTATAATTTCTCTTTCAAAAAATTAATACCTTCATATTATTGTCATCCAACACAACAACATGGGAAGTCTCCCCAAGTCTTCCCCATTAGTTCTTATGGGATCTTTATTATCCTTACAATACTTTCTCTACTTAGATCTGTGTATTCCTTTTAAAGTTAGTTTCCAGGCAACTTAGTTTTTGTTGCCAGTATGTTGTTTACATGTGCTAATTGGATATTGCTGGCTTTGACAAATGCTATTGACTTTTGTAAATTGATCTTCAATCTTTCTGAATAGTCTCATTACTTGGCAGATCATGTTAGTTTTCTTTGGCAAAGTGAAGGGGTAACTAACTCCAGGGATAAGAGCCTTAACAGTACAAGACTACTATCAGCCACCCCTGTTGGAGGACCGTCCAAGAGACAATGTCTTTGGACAAAGAATCCATCATAAACCTTTCAGGAAAAATGTCAGAACTGGAGCATCCGACAGTAATCATTAGCTCTGAGGGGCTGGAGGAGTAGGAGTTGAGGACATGCCACATGAGGCTTCAACAGGTTTTCTCCACAAGGGGGCCTTTTTTCTGCTGGGACGTTTACATGTCAACACTAGCATTGGGTGGTTTGACCTATGGCCTGCAGGGAAGACACAAGAACAGAAGTTTAAATCTGTCCTCAACTTTATCCCCACTGCTGATCGGAAGCATTGTGTCCCAGGCTGTTACCAACTACCCAGGCCCTGGACAGCCTTCAGTCTCGATCTACCTTGTAATTTCTCAGCATTTCTACATATTATTCGGATCCATGCTTCCCTCTCATTTCTGTAGTTTATCTAGAGTTGATTCTGTGGGAAGCAGCCACAGTTTACACTAATTCAGTATTTTGCCAAGAACAGTAGTATCCAATGTTTGAACTTCCAACTTACTCTTTAAACTTGTCTTAATATTTAAAATTGTCTAAAGTTAAAATGCATTGCTATCATAATCACAAAAAGGCATTACTTCATTTTAATGATCAATTGAAATAACCAAATCGAGTTTTAGATGTTCAAATTTTGAATATCAGAAGAAATGGTAAGAGTGACAATTTTTTTTCTCCTTCAAGAAACTATTCCAGATTTTTGATTCTGCATTAAGCTGTTCCAATAGAATATAATATTTAGTCCAATTATATGTCTGTTGCCTTGGTTTTGGATTGCCTATTTATAATCTCCCAATCTCAGTATTCCTTTTTAGGACAATGATTGAATTTTAAGACTTTGTATTCCAAGGCCCTAGATCAAAGCCTGGTAGATAGAAATACCTTATGTGCAGATGTATTTGTGTATTTAATATATGTATAACATAAATCATGGCCACAGACTTTGTGGTGAAAAAGAATGAAGCAAGAAAAGTAAATATTTTGGATATTTTAGAAATTATTGCAATATATTATAATGATTAGGAGCATTAGATCCTTTTAATTTTATCAGATCCTGTCTCTGCTATTTTTTTGAAACTATGTGATTTGGGTCAACAGAATGAAACTCCCTTTCAGTCTGTCATTTATAAAATGGGGATCAAGATGTTAACTATTTTTTATATTATGCATGTGCTAACTTATTTAAAAACCCATTTACACAGATGGACTTCTGTAAAAGAACTGGCCTGCCCTCTTCATAAATGTCAACATCACATAAAAATAACAGCTAGAGAATTTTTCTAGACTTAAGGAGACTAAATACACATGAAAACAGAATGTAATTCATGCTTATTTCTGAATCCCAGATTAAAAACAAAAAAACTTTAAAGAACACTTTGGGTACAATTGGGGAAAATGAACATGGGTTTTATATTAGCTAATAATCAATATTTAATAATTATATTAATTAATAAGAATAATTATATTAATATAAACTTTTCTGAGTCTGTTAATTACATTATGATTGTGTAGGACAATATCCTTGTTATTAAGAGATACTTAGGTATTTACAGGCAAAACATCAAATAATCTGTAATCATCAAATGGTTTAACAAAAATAGCAATGTGTGTGTGTATGTAAATAAGTAAGAGAGAACAAAAGAAAGAAAGAGACAGAGAAAGAGTGAGAAAGAGGAAAGATACTCGGTAACGATCAGATGGTGAAGTAGCAGGGGCACAGGCTTTATGAATTAGCATATACAACCCATTACCACATCTGTATGATTCTAGGGACACGATCCTCTTCATCCCATGGCTTTTTTTTTCCTGATAGAAAAAAAAAAAAACAACAACTAAAAAAAATGCTTTAGTCTAAATATTACGGTATATGTTTATGTTATTTTACTCTACACTTTGGGTGATTAAATAGCATTTAAAATACATTAATTGGATGCAACATAACAGATATGCTTACCTGGGCACATCAAATATCATTATTGAAATCTGTACCACATGGTATGTCAATTAACCTAGAGAAATGAGAAATAAGTTTTCATTGGTAAAGTGAATGGTATTGAAGAAAAGTGGTTAGGACTTACAGCCCTTGTTTTTTGGTGTCTTACAGTTTTATGAGACTGGTTGTGTGAGTGAGATACAAGAAACTAGAAAGCTGTGCAATCTAATATGTACTGAGCACTGGCTCCTGACCTGATCTGTACTTCTAGATAAAGAGGGGGAACTTTCATTGAACCTAAAGGATAGGCTTAATGCATTTTTGGCAGTATTTAGCCTAAGACTCATCTTTATTATCATATACTACCTGTTAGTGAAGCAGAGAAATAATTCTGTATAGCCTATCAGTATAGACACCTAACATTTGTCAAAACAACTTGACAAATGTGAACGATCACTTGATTAGTATGCAAAACTAGTTATGAGAATTGAAAGAGATAATGAATATATGTTGCTTTTAAAGTTACCTGTTGCATATAAAAAGATTCCCTAAATGCCAGATTTTTAGTAGTGTTAAGGATATTTGCTACATAACAATAATAATTTTAGAAACCCTCGATATTTCTGAAAAACAAGTTATAACACTCCTGACGTCAAAACAAGATTTTTCATAGCACCCTGTATCTGTTAGGGTCACTGTGGAAAACAATTCACCCAGAGGATCAAATGAAGGGATTGCTACAGATTTATGGGTAAGGTTAGGGGAATACAGAAGAGGTGATGAGTTGCTCAGAAAAAAAAGCCCACACTGCAGTGTTAAGACAGAAAACAGCGTTACAAGAATCTACTGAGGGCTGGAGGTGGAGGAACTGTGGTCATGGAAGGAAACAGCTACTGCCAGACATGCGCAACAGGGAGACAATGGGAAGAAATAGCGGACCCCTCTCTCGCTTTCCCTCCGTCCTCCTGTAAGTGACTCTCATTGGCTGAACACAAGAGGAAGCCAGAGGGCAATGGCGCCCGTATGAAGTATTCAATACCTCTGGGACCCCCAACACAGCAGAGGGTGATGGGTGATGGGTATAAAGGCAACAGAAAAAGAAGCCGCCTGCACACTTAGATTGCCTTATGCAAATTCCATAAAGCAGTGTCAAAACTTTCTTAAACATTTAGCAAAAACATTTCCCACTTTTTTTAAATTAATGCAGATAGTATAAAACAGTTGTCAATTAATGTTTTGTGATACATGGGTTACCTAGAGCCTCAACTGAAAATATTATGTACCTCACATATCTGTAAATAATGTTTTCAGGCACCAAGACTCTAAATTTCTGACTATATAAACATCTACCCTGAGGTGAGCATTTTTTCTCTCTCTTTAGTGTCTCATTTTACGTCAGGTATTTTTCTGTATAAGATAAATGAATCCTCATTTGACAGATGATAAAAATAAATGCTTCATTTGCCATCACATTAAAATAAGTTGACAAAAGTTCTTTATTATTGTTTTCTGCCACTGTTTCTGCATCAGAGTCTTTTCCTTTCACGCCAGTAAGACAGCAATCAATATGTTCTGGAATGTAATATGTTTTATGGTTCTGTTTTCTTAAAATTTAACCTGTGGGAGTAAATATTTTATGTAGATTTTTATAGGGTATAGAGACATAAGAGGTAGTGCATTTAGGGAAGGTACATTAGCCACAGATAGATAGAGTGTCTGATTGAATGGCACATCTATTCTGTACTGAATCTTGATAACTGTATTTTTTAGAGTGTGTTTTAAACATTTTTGGGTATTGCACCAGTTTGAATATGATTGAATATTAGAAAAAGCAATGCTAAAAATAACACTTCAACATTAAAATGATAGAAATACAGTTTTCTACTGCAAAGAAGAAAAGGAAATTTAGACATTTAACAAATCAGTATCTCTTTTAATATAAAAAGCTTTCAGTAGCTTACTTCCCTCATTATCCTCCTGGCCTTTGTGTTATTTTTTGCCAAACAGTTTTTATTTACTTATATTACCTTTATTTGACACCTTGGAATGATGAATTAGTAATATAGTAACATAGTAATTAAACTCAACTTCACAGATGTGCTTATATGGACATCAAATAATATTATATTAACATTAATAACACTATATTATTGTTTTTGCTTAAAATCAGTTATCCTTTAAAGGGATATAAATAATAAGAAAAAATCTCATGTATTTAAATGTGTAGTTACCATTTCCAATGTTCTTCATTCCTTTGGGGTTATCTGAATTTCCATCTGGTATCATTTTCCTTCTGTGATATCCAGTCTCCAATGTGCTGCCATGATCCCCACTTTATACCCTGTGTATGTCCTTCTCACCTTGAACTTCAACTGTGTGAGGGATCCCAAGTCAGTACTGTGCAGTTGAAGCACTCACAGATTCCTTACCTCATGAAACTGTGTGAATTAATATGCCTTATTTTAATCTGCTAGGTTCTGGTGGGAATTCTTCTGTTGCAATAGATAACTAACACAGATTTTAGGAACCATAAGTGAAGTTCTGCTGTATAATAACCTGAAAAATGTGAGTGGCTTTGGAATTGGGCAGTAGGTGTTAGTGAAGACCTAAAGTGCCTTGAAGAAAATGAGAGCTTGTTGAAGAATAAAGTAAAAGTTATTGAAAACTATACAAGGAGGATCCTTGTTACGTATAGGAAAAAAAGTTGAGTAACTGTTGCCTGAAATTATGTGGAAATTAGAAAATTACCTGACAAACTATATAAGCTAAGGAAATTTTCAAGCAGAGTGTTGAAAGAGTTATCTAGTTTCTTCTTGAGTTTCATGGTAAAATATGAGAGAAAAGAAATAAACTGAAGGAGGAATTGTTAAAATTATGAGTCAGGATTTGATGGCTTTGAAAATCCTCAGCCACTCAACATGGGAAATGGTGCAAAATTAACGAATAACTTCTGATTGAAGGTGAAATCCAGGACATTATAAGGAAAAGAATTGATGAAGCCTTAGGCATAACTGTGTAATATTTTGGTCAAATCTCAGAACCATTCACATGGATGCCTTAGAGTGCTATGCAGTTAACAAATAGGCTCTCCAAAAATTTTAAGGGTATGCTTCACAAATCCTGTGGAAAAACAAAAAAAGGAAACAAACAAACAAACAAAAACCACAACCATTGACACTCCTAGGAGATTTAAGGGTTTTGTCTCTCAGATTTCTTAGCAGAGGCCCAAGGTTGAGAAGATATTACCTGGAAAAGATTTCATGGTGTGGCTTTTGTTGAACTGGGCGAACTCCAATAAGAGTCACAGAAGACTCGGAAAGATTTTTAAAGGTATATATATGAAGAAACATTGCCAGCTTAGACTGAAAGGACAAGAAACCATATACTCTAAAAGAGGAATATGTACCCCTCAAATTCTACTGAGAGGAAGCTAGTTGAGAAACTACTAAGCTTCAAACCTTTCATGAAAAAGTAAGTATGATTAAAAAGGCAGAACCAAGAGTCCAAAGGGAGCTATGGAGAATTATTTGAGAGCTATGGAGAACATGCGCTTGGCTTGATTTTAGAATTTCTGTGGACCAGGTTCTCCTTTGTGCCTCCCATTTCCACCCCCATCCCACCCCCCTTTTGAACATGAATGTCTGTAGTGGTTTTCCCATGCATATGCAATCACTGTATTTTGGTCAGGTGAAGGTCAAATAGCTTGGTAAATTTTATAGGTTTAAAATAATTATATTTGAGGAGCTGTACTAAAGAAACCAAATCCAAGGAGCCTTGAACATACTTCAACCTAATTTAATGAAACTCTGGATTTTGAGCTGATGCTTTAATGAGATGAGTTTTTGTGAGGCCTTAGGAGAATGTGAGTATACTTTGCATATGGATATACACAAATCCTGGGGCATCAGAGGGCAAACTATGATACTTAGCATGAGCTTCAAGGTTGCCCCCAATGTTTCCCACACCCTGGTAATCATCCCCTGTATAGTGTCTTCCCACATGGTACTAGGTTAGCTCTTGTGACCAATAACATATAGCCAAAGTGATGGGATATAGCTTCTGAGATGAGTTTATAAAATGATGTGGATTCCATCACGAGCAGTCCCTCTCTCCCTTCCTCTCTTTCTCTGACCACATGTTCTGTGGGAGCCAGCTGCCATGTCTTTGAACATGCTTGGGCGATCTATGGGAAATGGCAGGGAATGGTCGCTTATGCCCAATAATCAGCAGGGATTGACACCTGCAAGGAACTCGTTGAGTGAAGCAGATGCTCCAACCCCAACTGAGAGTTGAAGTGACTCAAGACCCAACTGACAGAGAGTCCCTGTACCAGAACCACCTAGTTAAGCCACTCCTGTACCCCTGACCCTCAAAAAGTATGTGAGATAATAAATGCCTTTGAGTTTAAGTTGCCACATTTGTGGTAATTTGTTGTGGAACTATAAATAACTAATTATGAAGCACATTAATGTAGTTTTCTTCAAGTTTGTTTTACCTGTGGTACATTGAAATTTTTGGAACTGGGGGTTTATAGCTATTGACAATTTGGAAAATCTTCCTCTAATACTTCTGTAAAAATTTCTGTTCCTTCCTCTCTCTCTCTTATCCTTCATGAACTCCAATTTCATATGTATCAAGGCATATAAAGTTACTCTATAGCTTGCTGATGCTTTCTTTTTTTTTAATTCATTTTTCCCTTCTATATTTCATTTTGGATACTCTCTTTTGCTATGTATTTATTTGTTTCCTTGTGTAATGATAAATACGCCTTTAGTCCCTCAAAATGTTAATTCACAGACATTAAAATTTATACCTTTAGAAATTTGATTTTTTATAAGTCTTTTATCATATCTCTCTACTTAACTTTTGAACATTTGAGAGACAGCTATAGTAACTTTTAATGTACTTATCCACTAATTCTGGCATCTGATAAATTTGGAATTTGTTTTATTGATGGGTTTTTCTCCTTATTATGGACATAATTTTCCTGCTTTTTTTTACATAAGTTAATTTTTGATTGAATGCCAGGCTTTGCAAATTTTAACTTATCAATTGCTGGATAGTTTTGAATAAATATAAATATAAATATAAATAATATAAATATGAATATATTTTATCTTTATGCTGAGATATTGTTAAATTTCTCCAAAAAATTTGATCCTTTTGGGTCTTGTTTTAAAGTTTTGCTGAGTGGCTGACAGCAGCATTTAGTCTAAAGTCAATTATTCTCCACTCCTGAGACAAAATTCTTCTGAGCACTCTATTTGCTGCCCAGTGAATAAAGAGTTTCTCCAGTCTTGTTAGTATGAATTGGCACTATTTCCATGCCTGAATGGGCACTGAGTACTGTTCTCTGTAATGCATTCGAGGCATTATTTCCAGGCTTGAGCTGGTTGCCTCACACCAGGGTTCTGATCCGTATTCTGCTGAGTGCTTGAGGAGGACTGTTCGCAGGTTTCTAGGGCTCCCTTGCATGCAGAGCTCTCCTCTAGAGTATTTGCCTAGTGACGTTGTGCCACCAGGGTGCTCCAGAATGCCTAAACTGTCTCTTCAACTCAAGAAGCCCCATGGATTCCATCTGAATTTCTCCTTCGCTGAACCTCAGCCTGGAAACTCTTTTTAGGCAATAAGTTTGGGAACTAGAAGGACTCATACCATTGTTTTCTCTCTCTCAGTGGTCATTGTCCTTTGTTGTCTGATGTTCAATTCCTTCTAAAAAAGCATTGTTTCATACATTTTGTCTGTGTTTTGGGGTTGTTTCAGGTGGGAGGGCAAATTTGTTATGCCTTCTTGGTCAGAAGCAGAAGTCCTTATATAATATCATTACAAGATTTGTTTTTAATCGGTTCCTGCTCTAATATAGAAATGCAGTGGTTTTTTGTTTGTTTGTTTTGGCTTATTGGCCTTGTGTCCTGCTATCTTGCTAAATTCACTTATTCTTGAAGGATATGGGCACTAAATCTATCTTCTACTCTCCTTTGCTGTGTTTGGAATTTTGGTAGCCTCATCAGTCAAATTTGGAAGTGTGTCAATTTATTAAATTTTAATAGAATAACTGAAAAAGATTTGTATAGTGGAAAAGTCATTCTGTTTTCCATAATTTTGCATGTGTTTTGATTCTGTCAATGGAAAATTCTAACACCTTTAATTTCCTTTTTTGTTGTTGTTTTGTAAAGAGAGTATAAGTCTCTTGATTAGGGCCTTCACTAGGAAAATTAAATTAATTATATTAATTAATTTGCAAGATTACTTATCATTTATTATGAGTTTTATGCTTGCCTGTAATTATGATATGTGGAAGTGGCTTTTCATTAATTACTCTGATATAAGGATTTCCTTACAGTTATATACATTTAAGTAAATAAGAAAAATTTTAAAATATTAAATAATTAACACTGAGGATGGCATGAGCAAATTGACAAAACCTTGTGAGAGTGGCGCATAAAAGAGAGAAGTTTGGAAAACATTGCATTTGTGCACTGGATCCTTATAATATATTTGAAAATTAAGCACAAGTATCTCAATTTAATTGATGAGAAAAATTGAGCTTAGAGATATTAAACATCTTGTTCAACCAATGAGAAAGTACTTGTCAGCTTGAGGTTATATTTGTATTTATTCAGTCTTTTCTCCCACAAAATGTTGGCTGTATCACAGATGATCCCATATATGATTCATAAATGGAAAAATATATCTGTATAATGTGTAATTCATGTTAGCCATATGTGTTACAGCAAAAGAGAAAATGAAAGGATTTAAACTCAGTTCTTCTTCCCTTTACAGTTTAACCAGTTAACTGATAAACTCTACTTATTCCTCCAGTGTTCTGCAGGAAACCTGCTTTTCTTTTTCAGAAATAAGAACTCAAATCCATAGCTTCATCATAGAAATTGGCCAGGTATTCCCAGAGCTGGTGTATTTGAGCCATGCAGTCAGTACTGAAAAGCTTATTGTACTTATGTTGTACTATAGAATGTGTAGCTTCATACTGCTAATATCTATTAGATGACCATGAAAAATCTATCTAGACATTAGTCTCTACTTATAATGATGTATTTAGTTACTTGTTTTTGCCACATAACTGATGGATGGCCACATACATATGCTTTCTGAAATATCTATATCAGAAAGCTTAAACAAACTTTCATTATTTATTCAAACCAACCATTATGATCATTCAGTAGTCAATAGAACTGTGATTCTAAGGTGGTGGGGTACTTAACATTGGCTGCCTTTGAACAACATTTTGCTTACATATGTTTTCCAAGCTGACAAAATCAACATTAAATGTATACTAATTCCTTTACTGTGAATAGAAGACATGCAAATTTTCAACCAATCAAATATTTTATTAGGATATTTTGAATCAACAAAGTAAATATGAAGGAAATTCAGGGTTTTAATTGCTTGATCTTTCTATTTAAAAAATTGTTAGACTTTTATGAATTCTATATTGTATATTTGCATGAGATTCTAAATTCAGAGTCCTATGCCAAAAGAAGAAAAAGAAAAAGAAAACACATTGGTAAATAACATAAGCAGATCGACAGATAACTGTTGTTTTTATCTGGGAGCAGATAAAATGAATTTCATTGTTTGTGTGGACACCTAAGAACAATCCAGAGCACCCTTAGAAGCTGTGACTCTTTCTATACATACACATATTATAAATTTGTAGGCAGAAGAAAATATATCATACACATGAGCCTCAAATATACCAAAAATACTCAAAATTCTTTAAAGCATACTGGATCCTTTCCAGGAAAAGACCTTTTGAAATGGTCTTTTTTTTTTTTTTTTTTTAATTGTATCCTGTGGAAATTAAAAACTGCTTTAGAATTTTCCTTGATAACAGCATAGTTTTCAAACATTTCCTCCCAGAATCAACTGACATTAGCTATTTCTTCCTGGAATTTTTTCCTAACTGTAGTCATCTGTGATTCTTTGATGATGATGATCTTTACTAGTTAACTCTGAAACAGTATGAAGGTTGATAATGGTCATGCTGATCTATGTTCCAACTGACATTCCTTGTATTTCAATACACACCCACCCACACACATATACATGGACATGTAAGTAAAATCTCCCTATTCCTGCTATGTTCATGCACCTCATTTAGCTTTCAGGGGTCCACAGTTCTTCACTTCACTGGTGTGACCTGCCAAACTGAGGCCCATTTCCCACCTTTGCATAGAGAAATGTCTAATCAGGGAACCATCTCAACACCTTCAAAGAGCAAATTCTGAAATTCCAGTCTGGAAAAGAAACTCCAATTTAAGGACAACTGCCAAATCACCATAATAACTGAAGTCATGGAAAACCGCAATCTGAAAGCCAGCATGGAGGCTCTGAAATTTATTACTTCAGCTTGTGAGACAACCTATCCATGAAGACATAGGTTTACATTCTGAAACCATTTTTTATTCTGACTGCTTACAGGTTTTGAGACACAAGTTTCTTTGAGCTGATACAAAATATAACGAGATTGTAAAGTGAGGCTGTGTTGAAGATTCTCCAAATAAATGTTCAGGAAAACCTCTGCTCATTGACAGTCAACAGAAGTTAAAAAATGACTCTCTAGTTCTGGAAAAATTCTATTATAGAAATATATTATGAAATATATGTGGTTTCTAGCATTCTATTTTAACCAAGAAGTTTGGATTTAAGGGATGATTATCATTACTGAATCATTATACAGATGGTCCTTTTTATTTTCCAGTATATTAGAGTAGACAGAGGGAAATACCTGAAACCTGAACTGTAATCCAGCTGCCTTGATCTCTGATAATGATGGTATAGCCTTTATCTTGTGCCCTTGGGATTGTAAAAACCTTGTGACTTACCTTCACTGGTACCCATTTTATCTGGCTTTTTGACTTTAGAGTCTTATGGTCACTAAAGACAGCCCCTAATGTTTATTAATGAAGGGTCTTGGGTCAGCCCAGAACTAACCCACTCCAAGTCCAAAGTTATATTGATAACTGAAGTTGGATCTAACCAAAATGGGCCCACCTGACATATGCAGTAGCTTAGACTTTAACCTAGAAGTTACCTATACCTCATTATAATACTGAGAATCACACCCATCATCACACTGAGTCCACCATTTTCTGACATACATTCTGTGACTAAGCATGTAATCAATTTGTGCATGCTCAATAATTAGATCTCTTCTAATTACATCAGCTGGAGTCATTGTGCTCATTATCCTAAAACCTGCCCATCTTTTTATACTATAAAACTATTAGAATTACTGCAGTTCAGGGAGACAGATTTTGGGGCCTTTAGGCTACCAGATCTCCTGATTCACACCTAGAAATAAACTCCTTCTCTCTTTGAAACACCAGTGCCTCAGGAATTGGTCATTTGAGCACACCAGACAAAGAATCCACTGCCTTGGTCCAGTAACACTATTAAGATCAGAATATTATTGATTACCTCTCAAATAAGGCACACATGACTTGAGCATTTTGTAGTATTTCTATGGTGGCCTAGACAGTGATTTCTGACTCATGCATGGCCTGCTGGGTGTTGAGTCCTTCAAGGTTTATGTCAAGTAATTGGGTGCTAGCTTGAAGGGCTTCTTCAGATAGTGATGGAAAGGTCTACCCTATCCAATAGGGATATGGAGAGTCAGGTTTTAGTTCTGCTCATGCGAAGTCAGATAAGAGGAAGAAAAATTGAATGTGTTGGTTTGGAGAGTTAAATAATACACTGAAGGAAACTGGAAGAATTGAAAATGTGGTAAGTATTGACAATTTGGGCACTGTAATAGGAAAGTATAATTTGCAAGTTGATACCCAGATTTCCTCCTGAAAGGAAGGGAATGTTATGGGCTGAATTTTGTCCCCTCAAAATACGTTCATGTTCCTAATCTCTGGTCCCAAGAATGTGACCTTATTTGGAGATAGGCTCTATGAAGAAGGGATTAGTTAAAATAAGGCCAAACTAGATTAAGATGGACACTAATCCAATATGACTGGTGTCCTACATGAAGGTAAGAAGAGACACACACAAATGCACTGAGAAGACAGCCATGTGAAGATGGAGGCAGAGACTGAAGTGTTCGATTGCAAGCCAAGGAATGCCAAGCAGTTCCATCTAGCTATTCCAGAAGCTAGAATAAGCAAGGAAGGTTTCTCTCATTGAGGTTTCAGAGGAAGCATGCCCTGCCAACACCTTGAATTTGGATGTCTAAATTTAACCCATCTAGTTCATGTTACTTTGTTACAGCAGCCCTAGGAAACTGAGACAGTGAAGATGTCAATTAAATCTCCACCAAAGACAGAGTCTGCATATCCACCAGATACCTGCAATTTACAAAGAGATGCAAAATGGCTCAAAGACAGAATCTGACAACCCAGATGGGTATGTTAATAGATAATGCATAGTTTTCATTGAAAAACAAAATTTCTCTCTATAGTCTTCCCTCTATTTTGATAAAAAATAATCTCAAAGAAAGATTACTCTTGATCAAAAAAATAAGACCAATCTTATGAGATTTGTTCTGATTATTTATATAGGTGTAGCATGAATGGAGTGGTAATATACCATGTAGGCCTTCATAAGTTTGCTTTGCTGGAAGTTTTCATAGGGACTCTCAAATGGAACTTTTAAAAGCCTCTTAACATTGGAAGCCAAGCCAACATATTGCTACTAGATGTCACTTGTGGAGACTGTAAATTTGGGTGAATTTCTCTCTGCTCAAGGTAATTAAAATATCTTTGTTTCCCGGTCTTCCGGAAAGTGACCTTTCTTATTCATCTGAAAAACTGGGAACACTTTAATTCAGGTACAAGAACAGTTTTCCCAAAAGATTTTGTAAGCATTGTCTCCATGAAATCAAGTTTAGTTCCTTAAAAGTGTCCAGCCATTAAGCATCATTCTCAAATATAAATTGTAAGCATGGTCTTGATTGCTTATCTAATATTACCAAGTATGTACTGGTAGAAAGGAGGACAGATTCTGATTGAACCAATGCAAACAATTATATTGCTATGAAAATAAGAAAACTCACTAAGAGTTCCTGAATTTTGTAGGGTCCAGACCGGGTGAACATTACATCATTTATAAATGTTTAATTTCTCTTTACAAAAGCATAGTCTACTAAATTTGTCTTGAATTTTAGATAGCTTAAGGGAGAAAAGAAATGGCTTCATTATATACCCAGAAAATAGAACATTAAAACATCAGCAATATTCCAAACAAAACATAATCATCCCTCATCAGTTCATTCAGTTCTATATAATTAATTCTTACTCATCTCCATCATGGGTTAGCAGTCTCAAAACCCATTTGTTTCTCAACTGCAGTTTAGGAAATCCTAATTCAGTCTACTGGTAAATTCTCAAAGTTGCTTAAGTGATGGCGTCAGAAGCCTGTACCCAAAAATACATGGCATAGTCCTTTTTCATGGGGCTCAGAGATAAGCCTTTCTTTGTTGAAGATGTAACACTGAGGCTTGAAACTGGTTGCAAGAGCTTTCAGGTAAGCATAAGAATAAAGCAAAATAAATAAATAAATAAATAAATAAATAAATAAATAAATAAATCTGTAGATAACAAAACACTTAAAATTGGAATGGTTATTACTGATAATTTTCAAAAGTAAATAATTTGATGAGAGTTCATTACAAGAATAAGGTAACTGACAAAGTAATTTGATCATTTCTTTGATACACCAAACAAGATAATAAAGTCAATCACAAAAAGCTTTAGGCAAAATATCTATAACTGTAATGATTGACCTTATTTGCAAAGAAGAGTGAACATTACATTTAATTTATAAAAATGGAAGAACACAATCTTTCACAGAGAAAAATATCTTGAGACATAGCATGTAAAAATTCTAAGACATAATGTACCATGAATATAACAAGCATGTGTTTAGAAAATTTCAAGAATATATAAAAAATCAGGTAAAGAAATTGTCTGAAGTAGGACTTACACATCTGTATATTAATATCAGTTTAGGCTACAAATTTTTCTAGGAGAGGTTAAGCAACTCTTCTGATTTGACCACTATTCCCATGCAATTCATCAATAGTAACCAGCAAATAAGCTTAATTTTTCCAAAAAAAAGTTTTTTTTTTTTAAGGTGAAAGAACAAATCCTATATGTTTTTCCAGGCATGCTCTGGGAAATCTCAGAAAAAGTTTTACATGCAAAAGATATCATTTAGGATTTGATTTTGGGAAGACAAAATGTCAAAATTTTCAGGATATTTGAACACTTGACTAAGACAGGATCATGGGTTACTGTTAAACACTAATTGGCTATTTACTCAAAGTGACAGTTAAAGAATTTAAAATTATACATGTGATAACATGATTGTGAAAAGTCTTAACTGTTTCCTAATTGAGAAGAAACTTTTGTTTTTTTTTTTTAATGTTCAAGGGCATAATAAATTCAACATACACCATAGAAGGTTATCATGGTAAAACAAGAATCTTTGTTGTCTAGACAGATTGCATAAAAAGTAAAGAATAAAGTTTAATGACTGCTTATTAAGAACAGAGCAGTAATCCAAGAAAATTAAGTCATTTTAACAGAGAGAAAACCAAATTCTAGTTTTGCACCAGCATAATATTTGATATTAAGTTTATGAAAATATTATAAATAATCCCATCAAGCCCTACCCAGCATTGACCATGATAAATAAAATTCCCTTTTTCCCAATTATATAAAACTTTACAGATATATTCATGCTGTGTTCTACACTTTCCTCTTTCTGGAACAACCAGTCATTTTACTTTAGGAAAAAAAAAAAGTTCTCTATAGTTTTTCCTTAACAAAAACACATCCTGAATAACTCACAAAGTTCTACCCTCTGTCACTATTGCCCCTAGTCCAGTCTTATTTGCATCTATTTCACATAGAAAACTAGGAGGTGTATAATTGTAAACTGAATGCCAGCAGACTAGCAAAGATTATGAATATACATCTCACAACTTTCTTTAGCCATAGGTATCTCTTATAGAAAAACTTCTCAAAGTGACAAAAAAGAACTTGTTTATTAGATAGCCTCATAATATCATAAAAGTAAGGGGTAAAGTTTATTTAAACTTAAATTTATGCCAATAATTAATATTTGAGAACTCCATCTTACATGCATATCATCTAGGTATCTAATGAATAGCCATTAATTAACTCAAATTAGCATCATTTCCAAGATTTTGGAAGTTAACTTCAAGCTGGCATACTATAAATCATAATTACTGCTGAAATAAAGTTTGTCAGAATAATGATTCAATTTGTTTAAACACAACTTTTCATTTTTCATTATATTAAACAGTTAGTAGAATAATCTTAATTGATTAAATCAATAAAGCTCCATAAGTATAGGAAAGACATAACCAATCAGAATAAACATTTATGGGTGTATTATACTCAACAGTAATAAATCAGAGAAGACCTAGCTGTTTTAATTAAGTAAATATATTAAACCAGTATCTTTTGTCAAAATTCACCTAAATTAAATAGATTTGGATTCTTAAAACATTTCAAAATTAGTTCTTATAAAAATACTTTTTAAAAATCTAGCAAATTAAAAGTCTTGGAACTTCAATTTTACTATTTTCTGGTAATTTAGGAATATTTTATTTATATAACTGCTCATTTATCTTATTCCAATCAGAATTTAACTCAATAGATTTAAAATTTAATTTGGTAATACCATTTGGTGGTAGGAAAATATTACACGCACACAATTAGAGGTAAAGTTTTTTCTGAATTATAGACATATTAACCATACAGATAGACACCTGAGTGAGCTTGCTGCTTCAGTACTAAAATTTCAGCCATGGGTAAAGCATAAACACAGATTTAGAAAACATACTGGTTCATATCAAAGAGTTTTTCTCTTACCAGTAAGTATGAATTCTTAATGGATTTAAACACAAAATAGACAAATAGAAAAACCATAGATGCTAACAAACCAAACTCAGTTGTTTTTTACCCAACAGAGATGAGACTTTCATATACCATTAGTCCATCTACAGAGATCACCAAATGATCAGACCATAAAACAGAAATAAGCCATCACCGGAAACCAAAGGTGTTCTCAAAAAGAACCAAAATCAAATACTGTGATGCTGAAGGACAGGATTCTGGAACACAGAATTGAGAGCTGATTTATTGTTGGGTTGCTGGATTACCAGTCAGGAATGGAGCCCAAAGGGCTTCAGGAGGCCTTGTTACCTAAGAGGAGTAAATGAAGGGGATCTGAAGGCGATGGCCAAAACCACGCAAGTCACGACACCAAACTGCCAAAGACAGCAGGCCATGGTCAATTAAGGAGATGAGTTTATTCAGGTTATTGCAATAGGGAAAATATTCACTAATGAGGAATGTATCAGGGAAAATAGAAGGCTCAGGGTTTTATAGAAGCAGGTAAAAAAAGAAATTATCCCAGAGTCTTAAGGAAGTCATGAGGAAGGATGGAGATGGGTTATACCTGAGTCATTGAGGAAAGGTAAAGGTGAGACCTCTCAGAATTTGCAAGGACAGGTTCGTCCTTTTCAATTAGCCTTTCTTGGAACACAATGTGGTATGGGATTTCTTACCTGTTGCTGTTTCTGAAAACAAAGAGATCAAACACAATTATAAGCATTGTCGATACATATTTTAAGCTAGGTCTTATTTCGTACAGGGTATGTAGATGATTATATTCTGTAGGGCTTAATTCCCACTCTTATAAAACAGAGACAAACATACCTCTTCCTTTTATAATTGTGAAAAAACTTGAAGGCACTAAATATAGAACATTTTGCACAGGGAATACTCAACGATTGTTAGTGTCAGGTTTTGTTTTATATATTAACAATTCATAGTTGTTCAGCTATATGGTTCAAATAGTTGTAAGAAATGGTTGCCAAATAATAGCTCAAACATTTCTAAGCCCCTGGTGCAAGAAGTGTTCAAGAAGAGAAAATATTTCCGGAATTCTCTAGGAATTTGGCTATACAATTTCTGATAACCCATCAAATTATGGTATTTTATTTCTTTACCCAGTATTTGAGATGTTGTTCTATAAATCATATCTTAGCATTTATAAATCTTCATCACATGAAATCAGTTTGGAGTACAATGAATTCTTCCCAAGTATAACAAGATTAATAATTGTTATTATTAACCTCAACCTCCACCTTAGCTCCAAAAAAATAATTTTAATTTTCTCAGCAGTCTGGCTTTCCTAAATGTTTAAGTTACATTGAAGTATTAATATTTTATCTCCCATTTCTATTTTATGAGGAAAGCTTCACAATTTTGCCATCTTCTGGTTAATATGATTATTTATATTTATCTATAAAAATGTAATTTGGTTTAACCTAGTAATTTAACTGAAGATTATCCTATATTTCAATTATATAGAAAACAGTTAAAGAGTAGTAGCTAAGAGCACAGGCTCTGGAGACACTATCTAGTTTCAATTTTCAAGTTTGTTACTCTACAGCCTTTCAAAAGTTATATTATACCTATGAGTTTCACTTTTCTTTCTCTAAATAAAAGACCAATATAGTGTCTAATTTAAGGAAATAGTAAGTGTATCATGTGCTTATTACACAATAATTCTGCAAAGACTCAGTGGCTACATTAATAATTTTTTTTTTATACATATGTAATGGATTTCAGATGGTTTTGTTGATCTAGGCTGATCTCTTCACATGTCATGGGGAGAAAGAGTAGTTAGTTGTCTTTCAGGTTTTCTTGCTTGCCTGGGCTAAGGCAGGTCTGACTAGCCTGATGGGGAATGATAGACAGATGGAACAGAGCCAAGCATCCAATCATCCCATTGATGGCAGGTGCTATAAAATCACATTACAGGAGGCGGGGCAAGATGGCAGACTGGTGAGCTGTATGTTTTAGTTACTCCTCCAGGAAAGTAGGTAGAAAGCCAGGAACTGCATGGACTGGACACCACAGAGCAATCTGACTTTGGGCATACTTCATACAACACTCATGAAAACGTGGAACTGCTGAGATCAGCGAAATCTGTAAGTTTTTGTGGCCAGGGGACCCGCGCCCCTCCCTGCCAGGCCCAGTCCCGGGGGAGGAGGGGCTGTCAGCTCCGGGAAGGAGAAGGGAGAACTGCAGTGGCAGCTCTTATCAGAAACTCATTCTACTGATTCAAACTCCAAACATAGATAGACTGAGACCAGACACCAGAGAATCTGAGAGCAGCCAGCCCAGCAGAGAGGAGACAGACATAGGAAAAAACAGCACAAAAAACTCCAAAATAAAAGCGGAGGATTTTTGGAGTTCTGGTGAACATAGAAAGGGGAAGGGCCCTGAGGCACATATGCAAATCCCTAAGAAAAGCTGATCTCTCTGCCCTGTGGACCTTTCCTTAATGGCCCTGGTTGCTTTGTCTCTTAGCATTTCAATAACCCATTAGATCTCTGAGGAGGGCCCTTTTTTTTGTTTTTTTTTTTTAATCCTTATTTCTTTTTCTAAAACAATTACTCTAAGAAGCCCAATACAGAAAGCTTCAAAGACTTGCTATTTGGGCAGGTCAAGTCAAGAGCAGAACTAGGAGAGCTCTGAGACAAAACGCAATAATCCAGTGGCTGAGAAAATTCACTAAACACCACAACTTCCCAAGAAAAGGGGGGTGTCCACTCACAGCCATCATCCTGGTGGACAGGAAACACTCCTGCCCATCACCAGCTCCATAGCCCAGAACTGCCCCAGACAACCCAGTGTGACGGAAGTGCTTCAAATAACAGGCACACACCACAAAACTGGGCGTGGACATTAGCCTTCCCTGCAACCTCAGCTGATTGTCCCAGAGTTGGGAAGGTAGAGCAGTGTGAATTAACAAAGCCCCATTCAGCCATCATTTCAGCAGACTGGGAGCCTCCCTACACAGCCCAGCAGCCCAGAACTGCCCTGGGGGGACGGCACTCACCTGTGACATAGCACAGTCATCCCTCAACAGAGGACCCGGGGTGCACGGCCTGGAAGAGGGGCCCACTTGCAAGTCTCAGGAGCCATACGCCAATACCAAGGACTTGTGGGTCAGTGGCAGAGACAAACTGTGGCAGGACTGAACTGAAGGATTAGACTATTGCAGCAGCTTTAAAACTCTAGGATCACCAGGGAGATTTGATTGTTAGAGCCACCCCCCCCGACTGCCCAGAAACACGCCCCATATACAGGGCAGGCAACACCAACTACACACGCAAGCTTGGTACACCAATTGGACCCCACAAGACTCACTCCCCCACTCACCAAAAAGGCTAAGCAGGGGAGAACTGGCTTGTGGAGAACAGGTGGCTCGTGGACACCACCTGCTGGTTAGTTAGAGAAAGTGTACTCCACGAAGCTGTAGATCTGATAAATTAGAGATAAGGACTTCAATTGGTCTACAAATCCTAAAAGAACCCTATCAAGTTCAGCAAATGCCACGAGGCCAAAAACAACAGAAAATTATAAAGCATATGAAAAAACCAGACGATATGGATAACCCAAGCCCAAGCACCCAAATCAAAAGACCAGAAGAGACACAGCACCTAGAGCAGCTACTCAAAGAACTAAAGATGAACAATGAGACCATAGTACGGGAGATAAAGGAAATCAACAAGACCCTAGAAGAGCATAAAGAAGACATTGCAAGACTAAATAAAAAAATGGATGATCTTATGGAAATTAAAGAAACTGTTGACCAAATTAAAAAGATTCTGGACACTCATAGTACAAGACTAGAGGAAGTTGAACAACGAATCAGTGACCTGGAAGATGACAGAATGGAAAATGAAAGCATAAAAGAAAGAATGGGGAAAAAAATTGAAAAAATCGAAATGGACCTCAGGGATATGATAGATAATGTGAAACGTCCAAATATAAGACTCATTGGTGTCCCAGAAGGGGAAGAAAAGGGTAAAGGTCTAGGAAGAGTATTCAAAGAAATTGTTGGGGAAAACTTCCCAAATCTTCTAAACAACATAAATACACAAATCATAAATGCTCAGCGAACTCCAAATAGAATAAATCCAAATAAACCCACTCCGAGACATATACTGATCACACTATCAAACACAGAAGAGAAGGAGCAAGTTCTGAAAGCAGCAAGAGAAAAGCAATTCACCACATACAAAGGAAACAGCATAAGACTAAGTAGTGACTACTCAGCAGCCACCATGGAGGCAAGAAGGCAGTGGCATGATATATTTAAAATTCTGAGTGAGAAAAATTTCCAGCCAAGAATACTTTATCCAGCAAAGCTCTCCTTCAAATTTGAGGGAGAGCTTAAATTTTTCACAGACAAACAAATGCTGAGAGAATTTGCTAACAAGAGACCTGCCCTACTGGAGATACTCAAGGGAGCCCTACAGACAGAGAAACAAAGAAAGGACAGAGAGACTTGGAGAAAGGTTCAGTACTAAAGAGATTCGGTATGGGTACAATAAAGAATATTAATAGACAGAGGAGAAAAATATGACAAACATAAACCAAAGGATAAGATGGCTGATTCAAGAAATGCCTTCACGGTTATAACGTTGAACGTAAATGGATTAAACTCCCCAATTAAAAGATATAGATTCGTAGAATGGATAAAAAAAATGAACCATCAATATGTTGCATACAAGAGACTCATCTTAGACACAGGGACACAAAGAAACTGAAAGTGAAAGGATGGAAAAAAATATTTCATGCAAGCTACAGCCAAAAGAAAGCAGGTGTAGCAATATTAATCTCAGATAAAATAGACTTCAAATGCAAGGATATTTTGAGAGACAAAGAAGGCCACTACGTACTAATAAAAGGGGCAATTCAGCAAGAAGAAATAACAATCGTAAATGTCTATGCACCCAATCAAGGTGCCACAAAATACATGAGAGAAACACTGGCAAAACTAAAGGAAGCAATTGATGTTTCCACAATAATTGTGGGAGATTTCAACACATCACTCTCTCCTATAGATAGATCAACCAGACAGAAGACCAATAAGGAAATTGAAAACCTAAACAATCTGATAAATGAATTAGATTTAACAGAAATATACAGGACATTACATCCCAAATCACCAGGATACACATACTTTTCTAGTGCTCATGGAACTTTCTCCAGAATAGATCATATGCTGGGACATAAAACAAGCCTCAATAAATTTAAAAAGATTGAAATTATTCAAAGCACATTCTCTGACCACAATGGAATACAATTAGAAGTCAATAACCATCAGAGACTTAGAAAATTCACAAATACCTGGAAGTTAAACAACACACTCCTAAACAATCAGTGGGTTAAAGAAGAAATAGCAAGAGAAATTGCTAAATATATAGAGACGAATGAAAATGAGAACACAACATACCAAAACCTATGGGATGCAGCAAAAGCAGTGCTAAGGGGGAAATTTATAGCACTAAACGCATATATTAAAAAAGAAGAAAGAGCCAAAATCAAAGAAATAATGGATCAACTGAAGAAGCTAGAAAATCAACAGCAAACCAATCCTAAACCAAGTACAAGAAAAGAAATAACAAGGATTAAAGCAGAAATAAATGACATAGAGAACAAAAAAACAATAGAGAGGATAAATATCACCAAAAGTTGGTTCTTTGAGAAGATCAACAAGATTGACAAGCCCCTAGCTAGACTGACAAAATCAAAAAGAGAGAAGACCCATATAAACAAAATAATGAATGAAAAAGGTGACATAACTGCAGATCCTGAAGAAATTAAAAAAATTATAAGAGGATACTATGAACAACTGTATGGCAACAAACTGGATAATGTAGAGGAAATGGACAATTTCCTGGAAACATATGAACAACCTAGACTGACCAGAGAAGAAATAGAAGACCTCAACCAACCCATCACAAGCAAAGAGATCCAATCAGTCATCAAAAATCTTCCCACAAATAAATGCCCAGGGCCAGATGGCTTCACAGGGGAATTCTACCAAACTTTCCAGAAAGAACTGACACCAATCTTACTCAAACTCTTTCAAAACATTGAAGAAAATGGAATACTACCTAACTCATTTTATGAAGCTAACATCAATCTAATACCAAAACCAGGCAAAGATGTTACAAAAAAGGAAAACTACCGGCCAATCTCCCTAATGAATATAGATGCAAAAATCCTCAACAAAACACTTGCAAATCGAATCCAAAGACACATTAAAAAAATCATACACCATGACCAAGTGGGGTTTATTCCAGGCATGCAAGGATGGTTCAACATAAGAAAATCAATCAATGTACTACAACACATTAACAAGTCAAAAGGGAAAAATCAATTGATCATCTCAATAGATGCTGAAAAAGCATTTGACAAAATCCAACATCCCTTTTTGATAAAAACACTTCAAAAGGTAGGAATTGAAGGAAACTTACTCAACATGATAAAGAGCATATATGAAAAACCCACAGCCAGCATAGTACTCAATGGAGAGAGACTGAAAGCCTTCCCTCTAAGATCAGGAACAAGACAAGGATGCCCGCTATCACCACTGTTATTCAACATTGTGCTGGAAGTGCTAGCCAGGGCAATCCGGCAAGACAAAGAAATAAAAGGCATCCAAATTGGAAAAGAAGAAGTAAAACTGTCATTGTTTGCAGATGATATGATCTTATATCTAGAAAACCCTGAGAAATCGACGATACAGCTACTAGAGCTAATAAACAAATTTAGCAAAGTAGCGGGATACAAGGTTAATGCAGATAAGTCAGTAATGTTTCTATATGCTAGAAATGAACAAACTGAAGAGACACTCAAGAAAAAGATACCATTTTCAATAGCAACTAAAAAAATCAAGTACCTAGGAATCAACTTAACCAAAGATGTAAAAGACCTATACAAAGAAAACTACACAACTATACTAAAAGAAATAGAAGGGGACCTTAAAAGATGGAAAAATATTCCATGTTCATGGATAGGAAGACTAAATGTCATTAAGATGTCAATTCTACCCAAACTCATCTACAGATTCAATGCAATCCCAATCAAAATTCCAACAACCTACTTTGCAGACTTGGAAAAGCTAGTTATCAAATTTATTTGGAAAGGGAAGATGCCTCGAATTGCTAAAGACACTCTAAAAAAGAAAAACGAAGTGGGAGGACTTACACTCCCTGACTTTGAAGCTTATTATAAAGCCACAGTTGCCAAAACAGCATGGTACTGGCACAAAGATAGACATATAGATCAATGGAATCGAATTGAGAATTCGGAGATAGACCCTCAGATCTATGGCCGACTGATCTTTGATAAGGCCCCCAAAGTCACTGAACTGAGTCATAATGGTCTTTTCAACAAATGGGGCTGGGAGAGTTGGATATCCATATCCAAAAGAATGAAAGAGGACCCCTATCTCACCCCCTACACAAAAATTAACTCAAAATGGACCAAAGATCTCAATATAAAAGAAAGTACCATAAAACTCCTAGAAGATCATGTAGGAAAACATCTTCAAGACCTTGTATTAGGCGGCCACTTCCTAGACTTTACACCCAAAGCACAAGCAACAAAAGAGAAAATAGATAAATGGGAACTCCTCAAGCTTAGAAGTTTCTGCACCTCAAAGGAATTTCTCAAAAAGGTAAAGAGGCAGCCAACTCAATGGGAAAAATTTTTGGAAACCATGTATCTGACAAAAGACTGATATCTTGCATATATAAAGAAATCCTACAACTCAATGACAATAGTACAGTCGGCCCAATTATAAAATGGGCAAAAGATATGAAAAGACAGTTCTCTGAAGAGGAAATACAAATGGCCAAGAAACACATGAAAAAATGTTCAGCTTCACTAGCTATTAGAGAGATGCAAATTAAGACCACAATGAGATACCATCTAACACCGGTTAGAATGGCTGCCATTAAACAAACAGGAAACTACAAATGCTGGAGGGGATGTGGAGAAATTGGAACTCTTATTCACTGTTGGTGGGACTGTATAATGGTTCAGCCACTCTGGAAGTCAGTCTGGCAGTTCCTTAGAAAACTAGATATAGAGTTACCATTCGACCCAGCGATTGCACTTCTCGGTATATACCCGGAAGATCGGAAAGCAGTGACACAAACAGATATCTGCACGCCAATGTTCATAGCAGCATTATTCACAATTGCCAAAAGATGGAAACAACCCAAATGTCCTTCAACAGATGACTGGATAAATAAAATGTGGTATATACACACGATGGAATACTACGTGGCAGTAAGAAGGAACGATCTCGTGAAACATATGACAACATGGATGAACCTTGAAGACATAATGCTAAGTGAAATAAGCCAGGCACAAAAAGAGAAATATTATATGCTACCACTAATGTGAACTTTGAAAAATATAAAACAAATGGCTTATAATGTAGAATGTAGGGGATCTAGCAATAGAGAGCAATTAAGGAAGGGGGAACAATAATCCAAGAAGAACAGATAAGCCATTTAACGTTCTGGGGATGCCCAGGAATGACTATGGTCTGTTAATTTCTGATGGATATAGTAGGAGCAAGTTCACAGAAATGTTGCTATATTAGGTAACTTTCTTGGGGTAAAGTAGAAACATGTTGGAAGTTAAGCAGTTATCTTAGGTTAGTTGTCTTTTTCTTACTCCCTTGTTATGGTCTCTTTAAAATGTTCTTGTATTGTATGTTTGTTTTCTTTTTAACTTTTTTTTCATACAGTTGATTTAAAAAAGAAGGGAAAGTTAAAAAAAAAAAAAAAAAAAAACAAGGAAAAAAAAAGATGCAGTGCCCCCTTGAGGAGCCTGTGGAGAATGCAGGGGTATTCGCCTACCCCACCTCCATGGTTGCTAACATGACCACAGACATAGGGGACTGGTGGTTTGATGGGTTGAGCCCTCTACCACAGGTTTTACCCTTGGGAAGACGGTTGCTGCAAAGGAGAGGCTAGGCCTCCCTATGGTTGTGCCTAAGAGCCTCCTCCCGAATGCCTCTTTGTTGCTCAGATGTGGCCCTGTCTCTCTAGCTAAGCCAACTTGAAAGGTGAAATCACTGCCCTCCCCCCTACGTGGGATCAGACACCCAGGGGAGTGAATCTCCCTGGCAACGTGGAATATGACTCCCGGGGAGGAATGTAGACCTGGCATCGTGGGACGGAGAGCATCTTCTTGACCAAAAGGGGGATGTGAAAGGAAATGAAATAAGCTTCAGTGGCAGAGAGAATCCAAAAGGAGCCGAGAGGTCACTCTGGTGGGCACTCTTACGCACACTTTAGACAACCCTTTTTAGGTTCTAAAGAATTGGGGTAGCTGGTGGTGGATACCTGAAACTATCAAACTACAACCCAGAACCCATGAATCTCGAAGACAGTTGTATAATAATGTAGCTCATGAGGGGTGACAAGGGGATTGGGAAAGCCATAAGGGCCACACTCCACTTTGTCTAGTTTATGGATGGATGAGTAGAAAAATAGGGGAAGTAAACAAACAGACAAAGGTACCCAGTGTTCTTTTTTACTTCAATTGCTCTTTTTCACTCTAATTATTATTCTTGTTATTCTTGTGTGTGTGCTAATGAAGGTGTCAGGGATTGATTTGGGTGTTGAATGTACAGCTATGTAATGGTACTGTGAACAATCGAAAGTATGATTTGTTTTGTATGACTGCGTGGTATATGAATATATCTCAATAAAATGAAGATTTAAAAAAAAAAAAAAAAAAAAGAATGATGGGAGATGAAAGGCATGTTCTAGATGAAGAGGGCAGGTGAGGAGGCCAGAAACAGCCCCACATGGAAGGCTCAGTGCCCATGAGTCAGAACTGCCAGAATGTCAAGGGTGAGGCTGGGAAATGAGGATGGCTGAGTCCAGAAATTCAAATGCTTATCTTTTGGTCTAAGTCCTGTTTCTATAAAATAATGGGCAGTAAGTAATTACATGTGTATGATTATAAAAATCTATCACATTTTTATAGTTGTTTCGAGTTGGCCAAATATATTCAGACTCCTTGTTATTTAAAAAAAAAAAAAAAAAAAAATCACATTACAAGGTTGAGGATACAGGCAAGGGTGAATATTTAGGGCTATTAATGCAATCGATCTACCATAAAGGGCATTAAGTGATTCAAAAAATGTAAAGCCATTATAAAATATCTGTAACTTTAAATAAATGCACTAATTGAGTTTATTCTTTCTTGGAATCTGTGGAAGACATGAAATGGCTCATATTCTTCCCTACATTTATTTACCAGCTACTTACTGGTTACCTAAAGTTGTTGAACCTATTCTGGGGACTGAGAAATGAGTAATATCTATCCTCAAAAGGCATAAAATCTTTACAGGTAGCAAATGACTATAATGCATGGTAGCCTGCTGTATGAGTGGCATAAAATACTGTATGAGTTTTGAGAAGGAGAAATCTCTGCTGATTACTGAAGGATGGAGACTGCAAAATGCTTCATTGAAGGTAACATGCTAGCTGAAGCTTGACAAATAAATCGGATTTCAACAGGTAGAAATGACAGGTTTTAGCTATTGCTGAGAAAATGGTGTGAATGAATGAAGGCAATAAACCACAGGACAAGTTTTGGAGAAAATCAATGATTATATGGAACTCCAGATGTCAGTGCAGGAGTTAAGTTACATCTGCACTGACTTTATATAAATGCTGGAATTTTCTTTGTGAATCTCTATCATTTTTACATGCCCTCAGTATTTTTCTCATAAAATTTGAGGACAAATGCAAACACAGTCTACTTATTTCAAGTCCTGTTTAAATAACTGAAAAATTTGGAATTTAAAGTGCTTCTTTCTGCAAGCTTTCCTCTTTATTTCAAATGCCAAACAGTGCCGCTTTATTTTGTCATATCATATTTGCATGCATACTTTGAAATGTAGCATGATCAAAATTTACATTGCCAGAAAGATTTAATTAATATTTTTGCCATTTCCTTTAAAACGATGAGCTCTGGAAAGAAAAAAAAAAAAAAAGGGATAATAAAATGAGAAAAGCTTACATCATTACACTGTGCTTAAAGGAATATCAGCATTGGGTTAGTATTGAAGAAGTGACCTTCCTTGTAAACTTTCCAAAGACATCTCAAAAACTAAGAGGCAATTGTAAATGAAAAGTAATAGCAGTTTGGAATTGAAATATATCCTTGCTCTTGTAACACAAAAATAGAAATATATGCCCAAGAGCAACATATTTTAAAGTCCCTGGACATCAGTCAGACTTTAAATATGCTTATGTCAAGAACTTGAAATTAAATCTCTTAGAATTATGATGCTTTTTATGGCTCTGAGTCATCTACTTTAGGCATGTTTTTATGTTATTGTTTTGTTTGAGTTTGTTTGTTGTTTATTTATTTCTTCATTTATTTTCAGAATCAAAGCAAATCTCTTAATGAAATCCTGGCAGATTCCTAAGGTTGGAGAAAATTTCTCAGAAAGCTCAAAATGAACATTTAAAATTTTCCATGTAATGCTTTGCATTCTATCCATAAGAAACACATTTATGTTAGTTGCATTGCCATTCTGTTTATTAACAAGTAGAATTTTAAATGCCATTGATAGCATTTCATTGAAATATTATAGTAACCCTGTACATTCCATTATTCTTTCCTGAAAAGCAGAGGATGCTTATGATGAAATAAACTTTGGATGGTTATCATATGACTGTGTCTTATTGAGAAAATCAAGGACTATGTCCACTGGGTTTATGTTAAACTCCAATTTCACATTCTAAATGAGACTCTTTTCAGGATTCAAGTGTAAGGATGTGATTTAAGGTACAAGTTACATATCTATATTTATTCATTATGAGTTACTTTGAAACAACATTTTTAAAATGTAGGATAAACCTTTAATATTGCTTCCTTCTTAAATAACATGGAATAAGGAAGACCTAAATGAAAGAATCACATTTTGGTAATATTTTTTTTCCTTTTTTCTCTAAAAGTATCCTTTGCTAGTGATTTTCTGGTTATGGAGCTCTGAAACCTGCTTGATGAAAATTTTTCTTGCACTGTCATATGCCTGAAAACAATATTGGAACAATAATGAAGAACTAATTTTACATGGAAGATAGAAATTATTTATCTGCTCAGAAGTAGAATCAAATATATTTTCAAACTCATGAGGCCAAAATTGAATCCAAATTATAACATGATTGTGTTTATGCATCCATATGAATATATTCTGAGATATAACAAATATTTAGTGAATTAAAGACTGAATTTTAAAAATTAAAATATGACACTCTTGCAATTTGAAAAAGATTCGTATCTTAAGGTTACATTATTTTTACAAATGTTGGAATATTTGCCAGTTAAATGGCTTCATGAATCTTTCTTAAATTGTCATCTACATGGTTTAGTTGTATTAAAAATTACAGAAAACACATAGCAACAATTTTCCTCTAAATTATCATAAAATTTCCAAGATTCTAAATAGATACATTAACCCCATCCAAAAAGATGGAAAATTCCTAAGACAGAAGCTGTCCCAGGAAAGAATATTTTTGCCTCTTTCCTCATGCAGTAAAACTGGAAAGAAAAGTAAAACATAATTTATATGTAATTAGGTAGTTTTCCCCAGCCCTTTCTTGATTCCAGTGGATTTTAGCTCCATTATATCTTCAAACAGAAATTATAACTGAATTATCAAAAATATTTTACCAGTGAAGTCTGCAAAGGAAACAGGGATTGCAAAATATAATTATAAAGAAGAAATAAAAAGAAGAAATATAATTTAAAGTTCAAAGTAAAGCAGAGCTATAAAATCTCTTACATATAATTTCATTTACTACCTTTCATTTCAGATTTTAGATTGTTCTAAACCTTAACAGAAAGATCTCTAGCATTAGAAAGGTGTAGGCCTTTCTAAAATATGTAAATAAACTGGAAGAGTGGTTTTACCACCTAGCAGATCCCAGGACACAAGTATTTTTTGTTTGTTCTTTTAAATAATTAGGATCTAATTATATATATTTTAATCTATGTGGATGACACAATTTGCCCTGTAAAAGTGTTTGTCCAGGGTAGTGATACTCAAAGTATAGTACTAAGGCCATCAGCATTACCTGGGAAGGTATTACATATGTGTGTGTGTGTGTGTGTGTGTGTGTGTATTTTTTATGCTTGGCTCTGTGCTATATACTATTACTCTATTACTAAAGTTCCCAGTATAACCTTGGGGATAGATATTATTACTCTAGTTTTAGAAGTAAAGGAACTGATGCTCATTGATGTTAAGTAATTTACTCATTGGTTCAGCAGATATGAAGGATGTTCCATCTGTCACTAAAGACAGTTTTCTCTATTACATCTAACCCACTCAGACACTGGCTACAAGGCTCAGGCTTTACATGCACATTTGCTCCTTAGCTTGAATCACCACATCAAAGCCAATTGTCGACATGAATAATTATATGCAGTCCACAGGGACAGGGGACTTTGCTCTTTGTTTACTGATTAACCCAGGTGCTAGAAACAATGCCTGGCAAACAGTAGGTGTTCTATAAACATGTGTTGAATGCAAGATGAAAGGAAAGGGTGGAAAGAATCATAAAGTATACTAGAATTTTTATATGGATGCTATGAAATCTTTCCCTACAGCACACCTGCAGGATCATTATTAGTATGTCTCATTATTGAATGCTAATTTAAAAATGGATAAGTTATTTATCTTTAGACAGACATGCTTTGACCAGTAGACATTGCATTTTTTTAAAGTTTCCTGAAATTTGTAGCTATTTCCTTTATATCACAGGATGCAATAACAATTATAGTAACATTAATGAAACTCTACTTAAGGGAAATCACCAAATTTTTATCAATGTACAAAATATTGGAGATGATAGAATAACAAATTACATACATACGAGTGAGTGTATGGTATGGAATATTTAATTATCTGCTGTTTAAACTGTTTTCATTTGTTGTGTCCCCTTTAAGATGTAGACACTGTATTTTGACTGGTCTATTTGACTAAAATATTCATGATTTTACTCTGCCCTATGATAGAGAGCACCAAATACCCTCTGTGGATCAAGTGTATCCTGAGCCATTCCTACACACATGTAAATGAGTTCATTTTAAATTCAAGTCACAGAAGGAGAAATTGACACAAGCAACAGCTAAAAAAATTACCAAAGAAACAAAGATAAAAATTTGGAAGTTGTATATTGAGAGCTAAATATTTGTGTATCAGAAGTGGAACATGGTGAAACAAAGAGATCTCATAAACTGCTTAAAGTCTAAAAACAGCCAACTTGTAAATAAACTACATTTTACAAAGATCCACCTCCATGGATGTTTTGCTTCAAAATGCTGTGTACACGTATACAAAATTTAAGAAAATAAGTCACTGAATTATAATCACAGAAAATTTTTATAGTATTTCTAGAGGACAGAAGAAGATTGCAGCATAGAGAGGAGAGGAAGCTAGTTTGTCCCCCCAGAACAACTAATAAACAACCAGGAAAAACTAGTAAATAATTTGGAATAACTGGGGGGGGACAAATGTGACTGTCCACTCATCATATACCAACCTGAATTGGGAGGAATGCCTGAAATTGCAGCATAAAATATGTAAGTAAAAACTGCAGATCCAACCTGGGAGCCCCCTGCCCCCATGGCCCAAACTGCAAAGCCTTGTGGTGCCAAAGAGCAGCTCTCTCCAAGTGAGTGAACATAGTTCAGCTGAGCTCCAACTGGGATTTTAATTAACAAACATGGACTGCACTTAATAAAAGCTATGAACCCCCAACAAGCAGACAGAGGCTTTGGGTGATGACTGATCTTGGAGAGCTGGAGGGTGGCCATGGACTAGCCCTGAAGGGGGCTTTATGTCTCTTTTTTAGCTCAGTGGAAAAAGCCTCATCCATTTTCAGTTCCCAGCACTCTGACCAGACAAGCCTGGAGATAGCACAGGCAGAGAGTCTATTCAAGTGTAAATGTCATTTGTTGTGTCCCCTTTAAGATGTAGACACTGTATTTTGACTGGTCTATTTGACTAAAATATTCATGATTTTACTCTGCCCTATGATAGAGAACACCAAATACCCTCTGTGGATTAAGTGTATCCTGAGCCATTCCTACACACATGTAAATAAGTTCATTTTAAATTCAAGTCACAGAAGGGGTATATTTTCCCCAAGGGGAAGAAGCTGGTGCCCAGCTCTACTACCTGCCTTCCATTCAGAACCAGACCCCAGAGCCTGGGGGAAAATAGCCACAGGCCACACCTCCTTACACCAGTCGGGAGCTACAGGCTGACAGGCACCACCTGCTGGGTAGAAAAGCACAGTGACTTGAGGCCTCACAGAGTAAATCCATCTCCTAAGACTCACCCTCAGGGTGACATGATACTATTTCCTCCTTCTAAGACCTGAGCACGTTCTGGTCTGGGAAAACCCGATTGGGGTAACCAAGGAAACCAGATGCCTAGATGACAGAAAACTACAACCTATACTAAGAAAAACAAAGTTATGGCCCAGTGTAAGGAACAAACTTACACTTCAACTGAGATACAGGAATCAAAACAACTAATGATAAATCAATTCATAAAGTTTAGGGAAGATATGGCAAAAGACATGAAGCATATAATGAAAACACTGGGCATACATAAGGTAGGAATCAGTTCGAAAAAAACAACTGGCAGAATCCATGGAAATGAAAGCCACAACACAAGACATGACAGACACAATGGAAACATACAACAGCAGATCTCAAGAGGCAGAAGAAAACACTCAGGAACTGGAGAACAAGACACCTGAAAGCCTATACACAAAAGAACAGATAGAGAAAAGAATGGAAAAATATGAGCAACATCTCCGGGAATTGAAGGACAAAATGAAATGCAGGAATGTACATGTCATTGGTGTCCCAGAAGAAGAAGAGAAGGGAAAAGGGGCAGAAGCAATAATAGAGGAAATAATCAATGAAAATTTCCCATCTCTTATGAAACACATAAAATACAGATCCAAGAAGCACAGCGTACCCCAAACAGAATAGATCTGAATAGGCCTATGCCAAGACACTTAATAATCAGATTATCAAATGTCAAAGATAAAGAGAATCCTGAAAGCAGCAAGAGAAAAGCAATCCATCACATACAAAGGAAGCTTAATAAGACTATGTGCGGATTTCTCACTAGAAACCATAGAGACAAGAAGGAAGTGGTGTGATATATTTAAGATACTGAAAGAGAAAAACCACCAACCAAGAATCCTATATCTGGCAAAACTGTCCTTCAAATATGAGGGAGAGCTTAAATTATTCTCTGACGAACAGACAATGACAGTGTTTGTGAACAAGATACCTGCTCTACAGGAAACACTGAAGGAAGCACTGCAGACAGAAAGGAAAAGACATGAGTGAGAGGTTTGGAAAACAATTTTGGGAGATAGTAACACAGCAATGTAAGTACAGTGAACAAAGTTGACTCTGAGTATGGTTGAAAAAGGAAGGTTAGGAGCATGTGGGACACCAGAAGAAAAGAGGAAAGATAAACACTGGGACTTTGTAACACAGTGAAACCTAGAGTGCTCAACAAAGGCAGTATACTAAAGCTAAATGCATATGGGGAGGGGGACATAGGGGAAGGGGATGGGACTCCTGGCATTGGTGATGTTGTCTGACTCTTTATTCTACTTTAATACTATCTTTCCTTTAGTTGCTTTCTAGCTGTCATGTTTTTTTTTTCTTTCTTTTTCTTTTTTGTTTTTCTTTTGTCTCTCTACCTTCTTTGACTCTTCCTCCTTCTTTGTGGAAGAAATGGAGAAGTCTTATATAGATAGTGGTGATGGTGCTGAAAACATAAGTACGTAAGTATACAGGGAATCAATGATCGTTTACTTAGAACGGAATGTATGGTGTGTGAACAAAGCCATCTTAAAAATAAAGTGGGTAGATGAAGAAACCTTGAGGGCACTATAACTGCCCTGAGTGAAATAAGACAGACACATAAGGACAAATATTGCAGGGTCTCACTGATAGGAACTAATTGTAATACATAAACTCATAGACATGAAATGTAAGTTACCAGGATATAGGACGAGGCTAAAGAATGGGGAGCAGTTGCTTATTATGAACAGAATGTTCAACTAGGGTGAGCTCACACATTTGGAAATGGACAGAGGTGATGGTAGCACGTTGTGAGAATAACTAACAGTGCTGAATGGTTGTGAAGGTGGTGGAAAGGGTAAGCTCAGAGTCACGTATGTCACCAGAAGGAAAGTTGGAGGTTAAAAGATGGGAATGTATAAAACAGTGAATCTTGTGGTGGACAATGTCCATGATTAACTGTACAAATATTAAGAATCTCTCTCATGGGCCAGAACAAGTGTGTGACACGATAACTAGAAGTTAATAATAGAGGGGCATATAGGAAAAAATATATACCTATTGCAAACTGTATACTACAGTTAGTAGTATTTTAACATTCTTACATCAACAGTAACAAATGTACTATAACAAAACTATGAATCAATAATGGAGGGGGTTGGTTAGGGATATGGGAGGATTTGAGTTTCCTTTTTTTGTCTTTATTTCTTTTCTGGAGTAATGAAGATGTTCTAAGATTTGAAAAAAAATTAATTGTGGTGATGGATGCACAGCTGTATGATGGTACCATGGGCAATTGATTGTACACTTTGGATCTTTGGATAATTGTATGGTATGTGAACAATCTCAATAAAGAAATGTAAATGAAAAAAAGTGTTTCTTATGATCTGTTTTGAATGTTAAAGATTATCCACAGAAAATTTCATATGTCAAATATTATTGGAAATAAATGGCTTAAGCACTGTTGAATGGGATTCTTTATGGAAGTACATACCATTTATTAGTTAATATGTATTATATTAACTAATAATAGAGTATGTTAATATGTATTAAGATTTCCCAGCAGGAGATAACATTCAACAGAGCTATTTTCTCTTTTTGTGACAGCAATATTACAATCTAACAGAAAAATAATATATCAGTGAATGTCAATTTTTTAAAAATTGATTTTTATGAATGTCAAATTTTCCCCATAATTTTGGTTGTTTTTTAAATCTTGTGGATAATTCTCTTCCATGATATTATTGTGGGTAAGAAACAGCAAACATTTTTTAAGAGAGGAGCAAGAAAAAACAAATACATGCACGTCGTAGCAATTAAATTTTGAATAGCGAAGTGATAACTGACATTTTGGAGATGCAATAGTGGGAATTAAAAAAAAAAATCACTAATACATGATAATATCAATTTGTCTTCCCATCTCTTCCTCCTTTTATAAGACATGATGGGGGATGGGCAGGAAAAAATCTCTGTTCTTTACTGTTTCGAATCTTTTGTGGCAATAGGTAGAGGAGATAATGTCCTGGAGAAAATGTTGGAATTTAAGCTACCTCTTTAATTCACTATTAATATTGCCATCTAGATCAGGGAGTCTAAGCACATGGCATCTTTACTACCCTGGGATTTTAGAAATGTCTGGAGAAATGTTTGGTTCTCACAAATGGGAGGAAGGTGGTTGCTACTGGCTCCTAGTGAGTGGAGGCCAGGGTTGCTGCCAAACATCCTTCAATGCACAGGACAGGCCCCACACAAAAATGTTATCTGGCCCAAAATGTCAATCATGCCAAAGTTGAGAAACTCTAATCAGGTAAGGAAATCTTGATTGTAACTCGGGTGGCTGTATTAGGATATACTAAGAAATAATGCATCAACATAACAAGGCACTCTCTTGAGCCCTTGAATCAAAGAAACAAGTATATGAAGTGCTCATATAAAACTTCGCAATGAAGATTTAACCAATAAAACTGTGTATGCAAACCCATCATCCAGAAATAGCTATTGTGGAGACAAATCCACAACTTTTCAAAAATCATACATACATCTCTCCTAATTCTGCATTAACTCACCAAACATAATTCTGATTATTTAATTTTCTTTTTACTAAATAACATGGAATGGTGATGTTCTTGACAATGAGAACATGTCTGTCAGCTTGAGGTTATATTTATATTTATTCAGTCTTTTCTGCCACAAATGTTGCTGTATCACAAATGTTCTTATATAGGATTCGTAAATGGAAAAAAATCTGTATAATATGTAATTCATGTTAGCTCATATGAGATTTTTTTCTTAGGCAAGGGAAGCTGGAATAGTAGGTAAAGAAAAAAATTTAAAATAATCCTCTGCTTGGCTGCTGCACTGACAGCGGTAGCTCTTTCAACTGTGTTTTAAGAAAATTAAAACCAGCAACAGCTTTCAGGGGAACTCACCCCCAGAGGGAAGGAACTTCTACCCTATAAGTCCCTCTGGTACTGGCAGGTTATACTGTTATTCTGCCTGTCAGCATGGTCTCAATATCTCCTGGCACTGTTTTAACTAAAATGAGGTAAACCTTCTTATTTTATTGTTTTCGTTCATTTTAAATATTCATTTGGCCACCTCCAACCAAGCTATATGACCTGCTCAGACAGCCTTCCCTAGCTCCTAGAGGACAAACTATCATTTTGTTAATGCTTTGCAGATATTTTAGGAATGGCTATATTGGGTTAGAACTAAACTGCCTAAATTGAGAAAAATCAATTCTGATTTTATGTCAGTTTTGTGAGTGCAATTAAATTAAGATGACTCTTGAGAGACAGATGCATTCCATGTATCCTAATGAAATTAAGTTTTGAGCCTGGGAGTCTTAGATGCACTTCCTCAAGTGTGGTAAAATCAAGAAAATGGCACCCTAGCAATGTTTTGGAAATCAATCTATAGGGATTAATCTGGTGGCTTTCCCTTCTGGATCCCATAAATCAATATACTTGCAAAGCCATTTGAACTCATGGAAATAGCATAGTTCTCTGTTGAAATAATAAGTATCATTTCATAAACAGAGCATTTGGCTTTATATTGACAAATACATTGCATTGTTTTCTTGCTGATTAGGAATTTTTAAAATAAATGTATGTATTATAAAATCACAGTCTTATTTCATCTTGGTATAAGCATCTTCAAAACAAAGTTTACTGAAATAACGTATTTTTAAAATTTCATCTTAAAACAAAGGGTGCCTTTAACCCTTGTCATTCCTTAGCCCCTTTTCATACTGACTGGTACACCACTAAAAGGACCCTTAATGGAAATGATTCTTTCAGCTAGGCTTTATCAAACACTGATTGCAACATTAGGATTTCATTGCAATATTTGGTATTGTGACTGTTTATACTGCTGCTAGAAAGAAAGCAGTAGAACAGCAATTCAGTGTTTCTTTTAAGAGTGATGGTTGGCTATATTCTTAAGTTGTTACCTCTTACAGTTGTGGCAGAACATATTTGTTTATTTTCTAGATCTTACTGCTTTTGATCCAAAGTTACTAAGAAAAGTAAACCACCACAGTAACTGGTTCATTAGCCATTTTATACATTGGGGAAAATCCTTGGAGGTGGCATAGATCTATTTAATACTCATTTTTGATTGATAGCAAAAAAAACAAACTTGATCTTACTAAATTGAAAATATAGTATACAAGCCTAAAATTTAATTTTGTAACTGTAAAACTCCTCTATTATAGTTTATTTTAGTCCATGATATTTTGTAGAGTCTCATCTCAGGTTTCATTAAGTCAGAAATACTAAAAATCTTTCCACTGATTGAGATTTAACAGTTTGCTGTAGATTGTTCCACAAATGTGAGCTGGGCCTGTGAAAGTTGCTCAGTATGCATCTAATAATTTAATCACACAGTCAATCCATACTTCTTTAGAAGCCTACTGGGAATTAGAAAAGTTATGTGTCAGAGAAACAATTTTCTCAAATTGCTTTTGTTTCATAGGACTCCTTGAATTCCTCAGTGGAAAAACAATGACTTATATGCTGACTATTTGAATCACATATATTTTTTTCTTCTTGAGATTCCTGCTTCTAAATTGTTGAAATTTAAAATAGTAGGATGTTTGATAATTTCACACCTATAACTTTACAGAAACAGCAACATACAAACACAGAAATAATAATATTATTAGTGAATAAAGAACCAGGAAATCCATTTTTTGAACAATGAGAAAGTGGGCTGATATTTTTTACAAGGTCATTATGGTGTTCTATATATAACAGGTAAAAATGAGCCAAATTATTTGTAACCTGCTAACATGCAATTAAATATCCCAGTGTTCTAGTTTGCTAATGTTGCCAGAATGCGAAACACCAGAAATGGATTGGCTTTTATAAAAGGGGGTTTATTTGGTTACACAGTTATAGTCTTAAGGCCATAAAGTGTCCAAGGTGATGCATCAACAATCGGTTACCTTCACTGGAGGATGGCCAATGGTGTCCGGAAAACGTTTCTCTGTTAGCTGGGAAGGCACGTGACTGGCATCTGCTCCAAGTTCTGGTTTCAAAATGGCTTTCCCCTGGGGCATTCCTCTCTTGGCTTCAGCTCCTCAAAAATGTCATCTTAGTTGCTCTTGGGGCCTTTGTCCTCTCTTAGCTTCTCTGGGGCAAAAGTCTGCTTTCAAAGGCCATCTCCAAAATGTCTCTGTAAGCTGAAGCTCCTCTTTAAGCTCCTGTGCATTCTTCAAAGTGTCCCTCTTTGCTGTAGCAAGCTTGCTCCTTCTGTCAGAGCTTATACAGTGCTCCAGTAATTTAATTCAGACGCCCCCTGAATGGGTGGGGCAACACCTCCATGGAAATTATCCAACCAAAGGTCTTCTTCACAGTTGATTGAATCACATCTCCATGCAAACATCCAAAGGATTCCAAAATCTAATCAACACTAATATGTCTGCCCACACAAGATTACATCAAAGATAATGGCATTTTGGGGGACATAATACATTCAAACTGGCACACCCAGGTAATGGGATATTTTACTTATAATGTCTGCAAAGTCCAGCAGTTGAATACACACACACACATACACATACATATGTATGTATATATGTCTGAGTGTGCAGTAAAAAGTATTTTTCCTGGTACTCACTGCTATGACTTTATTAGTTGTTTATGGTCGAGGTCGTTTTGATTGTTCAGAGTCCATCGCTGTTCTAGTTGTGTATTTTGAATATCACCTCTGCCAAGAAATGCTGCCTCCTGTGTTTCATAGATTTCCATGTTCATAGAGTTACTTTGTAACTCAGTGTCCACCTTACTGAAAATTTGAATGTAAACGTTTCAAAGACATACTGGAACAAAAAAAATTACCATGGTCCAGAATATGGATATTAATTGTAAGAAAAAAGACAAGTAAACACCTTTCTGAACACTTTTGCTTCGGTCCATGATCTAATATTAACATATGGATGATTTACTTTCCTATCTTAAACAATTAGAAAATCAAACAAAATATATGAAGCAGAAGTTTTCACACATGGAAAACAAACATTGAAGGGCGCTGATCTAGGAGAGAAGGGAACAAATGAAGGGAGCTGTAATACTACACCAGTTTACTGCAAGAAGTTTCCAGGACACTGCACAGAGAGGAAAAACCCAGAGCCTGCAGTCTTGCTGGATTAAGGAGAGAGAGATTGGAGTTCAGGGAGGTGAAGCCTGTAAGAATTTGTGGAGCAGAGCACTGGAGAGGAGAGAGCTGCACAGAAAATTAGCACTAGAAATCTGCAAAGGAGACCTTTTGTGTCTTTGATTGAGTCCTAATCCATATTTGTAAGGACAGAATCTATCAGTGACCAGGAAAATAACCATCGGAAAGAAGTAGTCTGAACCATACCAGAGTTCACACAGAGCAGAGAGTAGCATATGCTTTCATCAGAGTGGAAAGACCTCTAAATCTATAGAGCATTGGGTAGAGTCTTTGGAAGGGTATTGCTTCAGTAGTTGGGCTAGACCAGAACTAAAGTAAAGCCTGCTTTGGAGCTGGGTTAACAATGCTTGTAAGCAAGCCTCTAAAGGGTCAAATTTATTCCAGGAAACTTAACTGTGCCTAAACAAAGTTCAATACTCCCCAAAGGTATACACTCAAAGCATACATCCAACAAATAAATTAACAATGTCTAACATCAAATAAAAAATTGTCTGGCTTTCCAGAAAGTAGGAAAATATGACCCAGAGACAGAGTAAAAGTCAATAAATAAACAGTTCCAGAAATTACGGAAAAAATGGAATTAGCAAACAATGTTGAGAGATTATTTTCCATGGGTCCCTTACTTTTCTGCAGGTCTTGCAAGTAACACATTGACTGCTTTTTGTTCCTATGTTTTCAAAAATGTTTGTATGATATTCAAGAATGGTAGTGATAGAGACATTTTCTCCCTTCAGAGTAATGGGCAGGTTTGCTTATAATTTCAAAAGATAGAGACAGTTTTGACCCCAAAAATGAAGTGCAGGCATCCTTTAGGCTCAGCATAATAAAGAGAATGTCTCCCTCTGGAACAAAGAACATGGAAGCTTACTATCCATTATATACTCGGGTTCTTTAGCTCAGTGCTCCCTCCTGCAATATAATGCATAATGTGAGCAAGTGTCATCCAAC
This sequence comes from Choloepus didactylus, assembly GCF_015220235.1. Lineage (NCBI taxonomy): Eukaryota > Metazoa > Chordata > Mammalia > Pilosa > Megalonychidae > Choloepus > Choloepus didactylus. Next base: position 77,465,485 of record NC_051318.1, read on the forward strand.
CCTGTTTGCATTGCCCTCTGGGAATTGGGACTTGGGGAACCAGGACAAAAATTGCTAATACTCTGGCTACTGATATTTCAATGACCAATGTACAATCCTTTGTCTATGACCCATAAGTATTGTTTCTTCCACAGGCATCCATAAAACTGTGGCAGGCCAACTTCTTAGCTTGTAAGTAGTGCAGAATCTCATTCCCTTCACAGTTCTTGACAACAAATATGTTAAAACATCCGTTATAAAAAATGACCTATGTACCCAAGGAAGTAGAGGAAAACAGAAACAAAGGCAATGCAAGGGGAAAATTAGAAGATATAAAAAAGACATAAGTAAATCTTATAGAGTTGAAAAACCAGTATCTGATATGAAATATATGCTGAATGAGATTAACAGCACATAAGACTCTGCTGTAGAAAAGATTGGTAAAAATAAAGACCCAGCAAATAGCAGTTATCCAAAATGAAGCACAAAGGAAAATAGAGAGAAATTGGTAAAAAGTGAAAAAAAAAAAAAAAAATCAGTGACCTGGGGAAATGTTGTCAAATTGCCTACATGATATTGGAGTCCCAGAAGGAGAGGAAAGGGGGAGAAGACATGAAAAAAAAATGATGACCAAATATTATCTATGTTTGATGAAAACCATTGAGTTAGAGATAAAAGAAGCTCATTGAACCACAAGCAGCATAAAATAGAGACAAATCACAAGGCACATCAGAATCAAATTCCTGAAAACAATTGTTAAAAGTATAACCTGATAAGGATTGGCAGAGGTGGGTAAGAAATGCATTACATACAAAGGATAAAGGATAAGAATAAAGGGCTAAAGATGTCTCTCAAAAGAAAATATGTAGGTCAGAAGATATTGAGTCCCATCTTTAAAGTACTGAAAAAAGAAAGTCAACTTAGAATTCTATATTCAGTAAAATATCTTTCAAAACTAAATCTATGAGAGTATATCACCCAAAGGTCTAAACTATAAACAAAAAAACAGGTTAAAGATCCATTTTAGGTAGAGGAAAAATGATACCAGATGGCAGTGTGAAAATACAAAAATAATAAAGAAGGCCTAGAAGAGTTAATGCAGTTATTGATAGATATTTTTTTTCTCATTTCTTAATTTCCATAAAAGATATTGGGCTGTTTAAAGAAAAATAATAATAATGTTGTACTATAAGATTTATAGTACATGTTAAAGTAAAATATATGGTAACTATAACAAAATGGGTAGGAGGGGAAATGAAAGCTTATAGTTGTAAGATTTGAAGAATATATATCAAGTTGTAAAGTATTATCTGAAAGTAGACTCTGACATGCTAAAAATGCATATTATGAACCCTGGAGTAACAGCTGAAAAATAGAAAAAGTATATCTAAAAATCCAATGGTGGAAATAACATAAAATACTAAAGAGTATTGAAATAATAATTATAATAAAAAACAGGGAAAACAAGAAAAGAAACAGAGAACATAGGGGAGAAAGGAGCAAACAAAACCCAAGGTGGTAAATTTAAACCCTATCTAATTTCTATAGAATTTAATTCTATATAAATGGTCTAAAAACTCCTATGTAAGTACAGGCATGACCAAATTTGATTTAAAAAAATCTATATGCAGCTACTTTTAATCTAGATGAAACATTTTAAACACAAAAAGTTTGGATAAGAGTAAAAGGATGGTGTTTTAGTTTCCTAGTCTGTTCAAATCAAATGTTGCTTTCAGCTTCTTGCTTCTGTGACTTCCTTTCTTTCTCTGCATTCATTATGTTCATAAAGGATTTCAGTAATAGGATTGAGATGCATCCTGAATGAGGTGAGTAATACCTTAACTGAAGTAGTCTCATCAAAAGATCCTGCTTATAATGGGTTTACAGCCACAGGAATGGATTAGATTTAAGAACATGTTTTTCTGGGGTGCATACAGTTCCAAACCACCACAGATAGAAAACAATATACCATTAAAATATGCATTAAAGCTGGACTGGCTGTCCTAATATCAGAGAAAATAGACCTCTGAGCAAGGAGTATTCCCAGGGAAAAAGAGGTGTAGCCTATAATAATAAAGGAATCAAAATAGCAGGAAGATATAATAATACAATAGCTGTGTTTACCCTAATAACAGAGCTTTAGAATATGTGAAACGAACAATAAAAAAACACTAAGAGGAGAAATTTAAAATCCGTGATAACTATTGGAAATTTTGACACAATTCTCTTAATTATTGAGAGAACAAGAGAGAAAATGAATAAGCTATGGAAAACTGGAACACCACTTTCAAGAATATATAGAACAGATATGGAATTGAGTGGAAATCAATTACAACATAAAATTTGTGGAATGCAGCAAAAAAAGTGCTTAGAAAGTAAATTGTAGCATTGAATGCTTCCTTAGAAAAAAAGAAATGTCTCAAATCAATCATCTAAACCTCCAGCTTTACAATATTGTTCATTTGAAAAGATTTAAAAATAAACCTCTAGCCATACTGATCAGCAAAAATATAGAAGATACACAATATCAGTGTCATGAATGAAAGAAGACATACCTGAAATTCTTAGAAACATTAAAAGGATAATAAAGAATAATATAAACATTATTCCAATAAATTTGGTAAACTAGACAAAAGAAATGAATTCCTTAAAAACAGACACCACCAAGCCTCAATCAAGAATACATAATTCACCTGTAGGTCAATTATTAAATAGGTTGTATTTGTCATTAAAAATATTACCACTTGTATTCATACAATGGAATATTGAGCAACTATGAGGAGTGAAGCTGTGGGACACCCAATGAGGTAAATGGGTCTTGTAGAGAGCGTTTTGAGTGAAGTACACTAGAAACAAAGGCAAACACTATAATGCCTCACCAGTGTGGACTAACTACAATGTAAAAACTCAGAATTGAATCTTAGAGCACAGCCTAACAGGGAAACAATTATTGTAATGGTCCCTAGATTGTAAGCTCTTACAGCAGCCAAATCTATTCCTGAATTGTAATGGCTATCTCCAAACTCAGAGATGTTGATGCCTTTCTGTATAACCTGATTGGTCTCTGGAATATTGGGTATCTTTGTGATACCTGAAACTCAGACTAGAGCTTGGCAGATATGGATGTCTGTATTAACCCATACAGCAACTGTTAAAAAACAAAAAGCTGAAAAAGAGTCCAGACTTCAATCAGAGATATGAATGAAGCAGATCTGGTTAAGACTAGGGCAAATTGGGCCAAAGTGTAAAGGTTGAAACTGTGTGTTAAAACTTCAATTTCCATGTGATACTGAGGGAAGAAATGTTTATTTGGTGTAGGATCTATATTTTCTAAACAATATAACTTCTACAGTCAGTTTGTTCAAACACCACAATTAATGGAACTTTGAATAGGAACTGAGCTATGGTAGGTCTGTATAGGTTAGAGTGAAACAGCAACACATCCCAAAGTAATTTGGGCAGAGAATAAAAATATGTATTCGGGGCCCCCCTGAAGAGCTGGGGGAGGATGCAGAAGTGTTGGATTTCCTCACCCGGATTGTTGCTGAAGTTCTCACAAACTCTGGGGACTGACAGATTGATATGCTGAGCCCTCTGAGTTGGGGCTTGCACTTATGAAGCTTGTTACTGCAAAGGGGTGGCTAAACCTGCTTATAATTGTGCCTACGAGCTTCCCCGAGTGCTTCTTTGTTGCTCAGGTGGGGCCCTCTCTCTCTCTAGCTAAGCCACCTCAGTAGGTGATCTCACTGCCCCCCCCCCCACTACGTGGGACCTGACTCCCAGGGGTGTAAATCTCCCTGGCAATGCAGGATATGACTCCTGGGGATGAATCTGGACCTGGCATCATGGGATTGAGAACATTTTCTTGACCAAAAGGCAGACGCGAAATGAAATGAAATAAAGTTTCAGTGGCCGAGAGATTTCAGATGGAGTCAAGAGGTCACTCTGGTGGACATTCTTATGCACTATATGGATAACAGTTTTTAGGTTTTAATGTATTGGAATAGCTAGAAATAAATACCTGAAATTACCAAACTCCAACCCAGTAGCCTTGACTCTTGAAGACAATTGTATAACAATGTAGATTACAAGGGGTGACAGTGTAATTGTGAAAACCTTTCAGATCACACTCCCTTTATCCAGTGTATGGATGTATGAATAGAAAAATGGGAATAAAAACTAAGTGAAAAATAAGGTGGGATGGGGGGATGATTTGGGTGTTCTTTTTTATTTTTATTTTTTATTCTGATTCTGATTCTTTCTGAGATAAGGAAAATGTCCAAAAATAGATTGGGGTAATAAATGCACAACTATATGATGGTACTGTGAATAGTTGATTGTACACCATGGATGATTGTATGGTATGTGAATATTCAATAAAACTGAATTAAAAAAATATTACCACTGAAGAAAAAAATTTCTTATCAAGATGACTTCATTGGTGAATTATACAAAACTGATAAGGTGTGAAATAATAAGAATTCTACACACACTCCCAAAATACAGAATAGGAAAGATTTTCATCTCATTTTATAGGACCAGAATTACTCTGATACCCAAATTAGACAAAGGCATTACAAAAAAAGAAAATCATGAAAATGAATGTAAGATTCCTTAACAGAATCTTCACAAATCAAATCCAAAGATATGCATTAACAGGACAATACTTTATGATTAAGTGGTTCTTATCTTAGGAATGTAAAGTTTATGTAGTATTCAAAAATCTATCAGTGTAATTCAGTATAATAATAGACAATGAAACAAGAACCATATGAACATCTCAGAACATGCAAAATTAAGCACATTTATTATAAAAACTCTCAGCAGATTAGGGATTGAAAGGTAGTTGCTCAATCTGAAAAAGGACATTTCTGAAAAATCTCCAGATAACATTAAGGCAAAGGTATCAAGGCCAGGATATCCACCTCTTACCACTTCTGTTTAACATTTTACTGGAGGTCTTAGCCTGTGCAATAGTTCACCTGTAGGACAATTATTAAATAAGTTACTCCTAGCCTGTGCAATAAGCAACAAAAAGAAATAAAAAGCACACATATGGGAAAAGTAATATAAAATGTCGTTATTTGCAAACAACATGATTTCCCATGTAGTACAACCTAAGAAATCTACAAAACAGTTACAGTAATAAATATGAGAATAGGGTCATAGAACATAAGGTCAATATATCATTTTTGTCTGTGGTCATGAGCAATTAAAATTGAAATAAAGTATCATTGATACATAGTTACATTGAAATACTTTGAAAAAATTTTTAATGTGTGCAAAATTGTACAATAAAAACTAGAAAACATCATTAAGAGATCATAAAGATTACCTGCATAAACAGATATGATTATGACTTCAAATCTCAATATTCTTATGATGATTCATCATAACATTGAAAATATGGGAAGGTTTATTTTGTAGAATTTGATAAGATTTCTACAGTGATAACTTTCAAAGTACGATTTAACAAGTAGATAGAGAGCAAATTTCAAAGAATGTTATGAGTTACACTTCCACAATTTCAGTTATTTGCTTACTGTGAAATATATAACATATATACAGAAAAGTGATAATCTTCAAAGTACAATTTAACAAGTAGTTATATAGTTTATTTAAAAGAATGTTATAGGTTACAGTTCCACAGATTCAGTTCTTTCCTTATCATGAAATATAAGATATATACAGAAAGGTAGTAACTTTTAAAGTACAATGTAACAAGTAGATATACAGAAAATTTAAAAAAATGTTACAGGTTACAGTTCCACCATTTCAGTTATTTCCTTCTAGCTATTCTAATACCATAGCAACTAAAAAAAAAAAATTATATAAAGGTTCAGAATTCATACTCCATTGTTAAATCCTATCTTGTCTGTTGCTACACCTTCCTCTTGTTTAATCACTTTCTCCATCTTGATCTTTGGGGGTGTTGATAAGATATTTTAAAAATAGAAATTGCAAGGAATTGAAATAGCCAAAACAATTTTACAAAGCAAGAACAAAATTGGAGGGCTTACTTGACATCAATACTTTTTGCATAGCTACTGGGATCAAGATAGTGTGCTTTTGGCCTAGAGTAGACTTTTAAATAAATGGGAAAAGGATATAATATCCAGAAATAGACCCAAATTTGCATGCTCAAGATGCTAACGTAATTCAATGGGGAAAGAGTCGTCTTTTCAACACATCAGAGGCACCATTTACATATTCATATTTAAAAATAAAAACAAATGTCAAAACTTAATTCACTTCATAATTGACAATAAACTCAAAAAATGTCTCAGACCAGAAGAGACTAGGGAGTGATTAAAATCAAATGCGGTGTGGTACCCAGGATTAGCTTTATAAGGAACTCTTTTAAATTCAATAAAGATAAACAAAATAATTTTTTAAATGGGCAACAATTTGAGTAGACACTTTGTGAAAGAAGACATTCAAATGAAAATCAGCTCAAGTAAAGACCTTAATGTCATAGTTAAAAGGGAAATGGAAGTTACAAACGAGTGAGATACACATACCTATTAAAATGGCTAAATCAAAAAACACTCAATACCAGTGAATGGCAAAATGATTGGAGACATTTGAATTGTACAGCTATTTAGGAAAAAGGTTTAGCAGTTTTGTTTTATTAAATAAAGATAAATATGCACTTAACTTACACTTAAGCGATACCCATACAATATTAATTAGAACTTATTTTCATAAAAAGCACTAGGACTTACATGTTTATAACATTCATAAAAGCTTGTAAATGGAAATGACTCAAATGTTTATCAAGTGGTGGATGGATAAATGCAGTTTGTCATGTCATAGAATACTATAACAGCAATAAAAAAGGAATAAAAAAGGAAACTACTGACATGCATCTCAACATGGACAAAAAAGCCAAATGCTAGGTGAAAGAAGGTGGATGCAAAGACTACACATTTTATGATTAAATTATATAAAATTTTTTAAATGGGAAAAAGGATAGTGACTAAAAACAGATCAGTGGTTATAACTTAAAACTGGGAAATCTATTGTATTTAAGTATATTTCCACATAATTAGCTTAAATATTTAAATGTATATTATTTAAAGGAGAAGGAATGCTTTGAAGTCATGAAATTTCAGACTTTAATGAAACCAAACATCAATTGAATGGTAGTGAAGTACCGATTAAGGGATTAGATTACCATTAAATTTAATTGATGCTCTAATTTTAAAATAAATAATTAAACTCATTTTTTCCTCTAAGGGCTGTGCTGGTTTTGTAGAGACAGCTCAAAAATCATCACTCCCTCCTTGTATTTTACTATCAAAGACAAAAGATGCTTTTAGGGAACAAAGATGAGAATATCATGGTTTGATTTGATTTGAGAAAGAGAAGCTCTCATATTTGTGTGTCATCATGGCTTCTATTAATGATATCTTTCCTTTCCTCTTTTCTACCACAAAAGAGGGAGAGAAAAGTGTTAGGGATCAAGGCTAAGAACATAATATGTTTGTGCTTTGCAGATATGACTCTGTGCTCGTGTGTCATTCCCTCTTCCCATTCAGAGAATCTTTCCAGACACAAATACATACATGTATACATCCTACACACACACACACACATGCACACACACGTATGGTCAAGTGACCTCAGGATAAAGTATACTGTAGTATAAAAACTTGATCTTAAGATATCAATACTAAAGGATGTCCTCTAAATTTATAAATGGCCTTTAAAATAAATTTTCCTTCAAAAAAACAGTGAGAGCAATATAAGTATACTTTCACTGAACGAAATAACTCAGAGGGTCTTGTAAAACACTAGTTATACCATATGACAGAAATCAGACTGACAGAAATCAGTCAGTCAAAAGGCAAGTTTCATTTTTTGTGTTTTTTTAGTTATTCATCTTTTTGACATTTACATAATGAGGAAAAATAAATAATATATACCTTAAACATAATGCATGCGTTAAGTGATAAAAAGTAAAAAAAAGCAAATGGAATATGGACTCAAAAGTTAAGCAAGGAATAACCTCTGGCAGGTAAGTGAGCTGAATATGATAAGGGAGAGGCATGCTGGAAGATTTCAGGTTCTTTTCCTTATGCTGAGAGGTAAATTTTATTAATGAGTTATATATATGTATATATATTTTAATATATATCACACTTTTTTTCTATAACCCCATTGATTTATACCATAACAGATTAATTTTTTATCCATTAAAAAATAAATCTTTTTTCCTATTATGATTATATTACTTTTCCAGAAGAAATTTAGAAGCAATTATCACTAGTTTCTTGCAATATGCTTTTTCTATTGTCCCTGGTTGTGATACTGTTTGTGCTGTCCTGTTGGGGCTTCTGGAGCTTTGTGGATCTTAATATATATCTTTCTTCTTTTATCTTCCCTTCCCTACCAGAGACTGCAATTACATATAAATGAGACATTTGACATTACTCTGCAGGTTACTGATACTTTATCTTCTCTAGTGTTTCTTTTTTTTTAATTCATTTTATTGAGATATATTCACATAACATGCAGTCATACAAAACAAATTGTACATTCAATTGCTCACAGTACCATCACATAGCTGTGCATTCATCACCAAAATCAATCCCTGACACCTTCATTACCACACACACAAAAATAACAATAATAATAATTAAAGTGAAAAAAAGCAATTAAAGTAAAAAAGAACACTGGGTGCCTTTGTGCTTGTTTGTTTTTTTCCTTCTCCCATTTTTCTACTCATCCATCCATAAACTAGACAAAGGGGAGTGTGGTCCTTATGGCTTTCCCAATCCCATTGTCACCCCTCGTAAGCTATATTTTAATACAATCATCTTCAAGATTCATGGGTTCTGGGTTGTAGTTTGATAGTTTCAGGTATTTACTGCTAGCTACTCCAATTCACTAGAACCTAAAAAGGGTTGTCTATATTGTGCGTAAGAGTGCCCACCGGAGTGACCTCTCAGCTCCTTTTGGAATCTCTCTGCCACTGTAGCTTATTTCATTTCCTTTCACATCCCCTTTTTGGTCAAGATGTTTTCCATCCCACAATGCCAGGTCTACGTTCCTCCCTGGGAGTCATATTCCATGTTGCCAGGGAGATTCACTGCCCTGGGTGTCTGATCCCACGTAGGGGGGAGGGCAGTGGTTTCATCTGTCAAGTTAGCTTACCTAGAAAGAGAGGGCCACATCTGAGCAACAAAGAGGTATTTGGGAGGAGGCTCTTAGGCACAATTATAGGGAGGCCTAGCCTCTCCTTTGCAGCAACCGTCTTCCCAAGGGCAAGTCCTGTGGTAGAGGGTTCAACCCATCAAACCACGAGTCCCCTATGTCTGTGAGCACATCAGCAACCACTAAGGTGGGGAAGCCCAATACCCCTGCATTCTCCACCAGCTCCTCAAGGGGGTTCTGCATATTTTATGCATTGTTTTTTTTTTTTTTAATTAACTCTTTTTTTTAAAATCAACTATATAAGAAATAAAAAAATTTTAAAAATTAAAAAAAAATACAATTAAAAAACATTTCAAACAGACCACAATAAGGGAGTAAGAAAAAGACAACTAACCTAAGATAACTTACTTTACTTCCAACACGTTCCTACTCTACCCCAAGAAAGTAACCTAATGTAGCAACATTTCTGTGAAGTTGTTCTTACTATACCCATCAGAAATTAACAGACCATAGTTGTTGTTTTTGTTGTTGTTCTCTTTATTTTAGGTAGAATCAATTGCTGTATCCTTGATTACCAATCTTTTCTTTTGCAGGGTCTTACCTACTGTTGCTCACTCCTAGAGAAATTTTATTTCAGATATCTTATTTTCATCACTAGAATTCCCATATAGATTTTTTAATGACTTTCATGACTCTTCTCATGTTTTTTTTGTTGTTCTTCATGTACTTGCACATAGATTTAATAGCCCTTTGAATATACTTGTCCACAATTCCATCATCTTTATCTTTTTTCAGTCTTTTATATTAATTTATTAAGCTGATTATAGGTCACCTTTTCCTTCTTATTTCCATTTCATTTTTTGATCAAATGTCCCATATTATTAATTTTACATTACTGAGTAACTGGGTTCTATTGTCTTCCTTTAAAGAGCATTCCTCTTTGTATTTGCAGACCATTGAATTATTTTCAGAGGAGTCTGATTGTTTCAAGGCCTTTTATGTATTTTATTTTTTTAAGTTTTCCAATTGCTGGCTTAGAATAACCCTCCTGCAGAGAACACTTCACCGCTCTGGCTTCTCCACTAGTAGTCGTTATTGAGTTTTTGCCTTGGCTGTTCAGGGCTAAAATATTTTCTTACCCCTGCAAACTCTGAGAGATGTTCATCTAACAATTCTTCTTTCTTTCACTGTTTTGTACACTGTTGCTTTACACATATGCACTCTAAAACCCAGATTGCAGGGGACCCTTTTGAAGATTCTGCAGTTCTCTGCTGCATAGCTATGTTTCCCCCAGATATTTTCCCAACTTCCAGCCACTGCAGCCTCCCAGAACTCTGAACTCAAATCTCATAACTACCTGTGGCTGCCAGACCATTTGCGTTCCATCTCTCTCTGCCCATAGTTTGGTGATTGTTTTCCAACAAAAAGCCAAGGTGATTGCACCACTCATCTCCCTGGTTTACTTTCTCTAAGAGACTATAGATTCATGTTGCTAGTTGCCCAATGGAAGAAGAAGTTCACATATGTTGACTATTTTTCTACTTCCTTTTGGTGGGAGGTTTAATCTGGTCTTTTTTACTTTACCATGACTGGAAGTGGAAATTTGTATATTTATTTCAAATCCTCATCTTTTTGTACTTTTTTATTACTTTCAAAAAAGGTAATTTTTCCAAAGGGTATTATGAGGAAAAATATCAATTTCAAAAAATGTGTCTTTTTCTTTGTATCATTTACATCTTCATTTTTTATCTATTTAATTGCCTATATGTTATTTATGGAGCATTAAGCTGACTTGTCTTTCTTTCTTTCTTTGTGCAGTGATGCAGTGCATTTTATGGAGAACAACTGTTACTCAGAGTAGAAGATCCCCCTCTCTCTGATTTCCAATGAGCTACAGCAGGCAAAGATTCATTACTGTCATCATTTCCCTTATGCTAGCCAGGATGAATTTTGTTTTCCTCTATTTTTCTTTCCATTAGTATATTTGGTAGATTTCCAATAGAAGGGTTTGTAAGCTCCTTTCTTTTCTTGTCATCTTTTCACTATATTTCAAAGGGTTAAAGGTAGTAACAATAAGATAATATGCTTTATACTAATAACAAGTAGAGAATGTACTGGACCCAAATAGATAAATTGTTAAAAGTGTATTTCTAAGGCAAAAACACAAGATATTCAACCTGAACTTGTTTAAAATAAATGCATTCATGTCATGTAACATAATTCCTGATTGTTACAACCAAGTTGGAATTCTTTCTAACCAGAATTTCTTGTTGGGCAGCTATTTCAGAGATAACTGGAAAACGTAAGCCATTCCACAGTATTTTTCCAGAGACTTCTGCATCATTGTCATTTAATCCCTTTGAAGCCACTGGCAGAAATATTCACCAAAAGGCCAAAATGACTGATCTGGAGCTGCCGAGCAGTCTTCAGCAAAGCAGTAGAGGTTCGTTCTGACCGATCTCTAAGGCTAGAGGTGGGCATTAAGAGAGAACTTGACAAGCTGCTGACATCTAACTTCTCTCAACACTTTTGCCAGGGCCAGATCTACATATAAGTGTCAGTACTGGAAGAAGAATTTAGTTGAACAAGCTTGAATGGCTAATTTGATTTTGACTGTGTTGGTCAACTTTTAAAAAAATTTTAACCTGGCTTGTCTGCTAAATAGTTCTGAAAATCCATCAAAATCAGAAAGAGAAGCTAGCTGGCCATACTGATTTTGATTCAGAATTGATTTGGGTCACCCTCAACATTTTATTCCCATGAATAAATATTATGTTGTATTTTTATATAGTTCTATGTTGTGATTTTTCTCAATCCTTAGAGAGTCTTAATTCTTTATTTGGATCAACTGCTAATTCCCTATAGTTTGTCCTTTTTTGCTGGGTCAATTAATGGATTGAGAAGAGTATTTCAGGGATCAACTACAGAGCTCTATTCTGTGTGCAAAACAAAGAAACCAGGATATTTTTAAAAGAAAGGATTTTTCTTAGCATCTTTGGACCCACAAATAACCTTGAGGACCAGAAAGTTCAGTTTGTCCTATATAGCTTTTGAGTTGCTGAAAAACGTCAAACAAAAATAAAAGTGGATTAACATTGCCACCTAGTGGTCAGATTAGTATATTGTATAAATTACACACCAGACACCAGGGACTTTTCTGTTTATCCACTGAGTCCAAGGTTAAGTCTTTAATTGAATCATTTATATCCTGAAAGATCCTGTTCCTTATTGTAAAATCCTACTATAACTCATACAGTTGATTTGTTTTCTTTTTTTCAAAGCAATATTCTTGTCAGCATTTCAATGGTCCTGTTTCTCAGAGTAGCAGAAATGTATTTAATGTTCATTCAAAATTTCTGTTTTTAGAAAGAGTAATAAAAACATGTATGTACACATTAGTGTAAATATCTCCTGGAATAATATTCTATGGAGTTTCATCTAAAAATAAGAATAATTACAAATTTTATTTTAAAAAACAAAACCATTATTTTTAGATTCTATAGCTTAGGTTCCACAGCACACCTGTACTCAAGAATTTTAGAAAATAAATTAAAATGCATTAATATATTGTGTTTTCATTCAGTCATACATGCACACACACAATGGGAATTTCAAACAAACTTCTTGCAACTTCTGAAATTTATCGCGTTTTGCTGACCTCTTCCAATTAAAAGAAATTACACTAAAATATGTTTTAATTATGGAAATTCTCTAATAAGTTTCTTTTGCCTGAAGTTAAATTCAGATTTTAAACTGTGCTGCAGGTATCTATAAAAAGAAAATATGAGTGGAGCCACATAAGCGGTGAGACCGAATTTTGAAATATTTAGACAAGAACATGAAAAAATACATGAAAGAAAGAACGTGTCTTTAGGATAAAAGACTTGTACAAAGAGAAAGAGTAGAAGTATTTTTGAGCTATAAAAATTACTGAAATTCCAAATAGAGTCTCCCCGCTTTGTTTTGATCTTTTCAGAGCCTAATTAAATCCCAGAATAATTCAACACGGTGCTTTCAGCATGCTTGCTTTCTTTTTTTAGGAGCAGTTGAAAGCAAGGGGAAAAAAAAAAACCACTCCTACTCCTTTTCATTTCTAGGTAGACACACTTATTTAATAAAGAGATATAAAAAAAAATTCTATTTTCGTAATAGAAGATTTTAAATTCAGTTAAGAGGAAAAAAAGAACCTAAGGGTTTAGGCTGAGACAATGCCTAAAGTTACTGAACAAGGTGAAAAAAAAGAATAGTTGGGGAAAATAGGACTCTGTTGAGATTTATGAGGAACACCAAGATGAAAAAAAAGCAAACCAGGAAAATCAATAGTGTCAACAATGTCATTTGCAAGCAAAGATCACTGAAGACCATAATTCAGCCACTTAGAGTGTTGCAGTAGAGAAAGAAGGGAACTCTTTTTGCATTGTCTCAAGGGAATTTGAAAAACATGAGTCAATATTGTGAACAGGAACAGCCATTGTATATCTTTAGCCATAAAAGGTTTATAAAACAAAAATACTCTTGATATACTCTTCTCAGTGCTAGAACCTAACACTTTTTAAATGGTTGCTCTATTTTGTTTGTTTGAGTCTCTCTCAATCCAAGTGAATGGTATATTTTAATTCAAAAATATAAGATATAGGATTTTAAATTTTCCTTTATTTATTATATTATCTGAATTATATATTATATGAATTAATTATATAATATATTATATTGTATGACTTAAGATTACTTTATAGCTAATAGCTAAACAAATCTATACTTAACTCTTATATGTATGGATGGTCAATCTTGTTTAGTAAGTAATTTCTGTAGAATTCTAGTCATTCCCTTAATTGCGTATTCCACTTCAGTTTTACACCTTCTCTACTTTCTAAAGGGTGGGTAAAGGGAGGCTAATGACCATTTATTTGTGTGGTTTGAAAACAAATTCGTGAATAGAAAACTAGAGCTATCATTTTAGATAAGAATTTTGAGATCATAAATTTCACTTGGATACATTTTTCTTGTTCTGCTTTAGGAAGGATTATCAACAATGAATGTTAAGTATGGTATATGTTTATAAGCCTCCACAAATTAAAAAATTATTCCTAATTGACAAATGTCTCTTTTGAGTCTGCAAAGATATAAAGCAAATATTAGCTTCCGATGCTTTAACATTAAAATAAAACCAATTTCACAGTAAGCATAAACCAACCTGGATACCTAATAGGACTTCCAAAAGTCAGCCTCTCATAACTCTATCAACCTGAATTCTTCTAGTTACAAAATAAATGTTTAAATTGATATGTGTATAAATAAATACACATTATATAATGTATAATATCCTGTCATTATTTTTGTGTTTTTTAAAACTTTCTGGGCTGTAGTATATAATATTCTTTATGGAATCAAATGGTAAAAGGATAGCTGTAATGGAATTTTCAATTACATTCCATACCCCAAGCAATGCCACCTCCCCGTCACCTCTGTCTTTCTCTTTTTCCCTACATTTCTCACCTTCTCATACCAGATATTGATCCAGGAATGATTGTGTTCCAAGGCTGCATATTAGTGGGGAGGAGGGACTCACTCCAGAAACTAACTTCAAAATGAGTAAACTAAGGCGAAATTCCCAAAATGATTTCCATGATCAAAGGAATTCCTACCTCTTAAAGCCAGAGCTCCTTTGCCTTATAATGTGTCGTAAATTTACGTTGTTTATGCACCTTGGCATATCCCAGCACCCATCACTTGGGGGTTTAGAATACCTTTCAATTGCTCCTAGATTGATGGTGAAAAGTGGGCAGATACTCTGATACTGAGTTAGTCTTCTTTGGTTGTTGTTGTTGGTAGTGGTGGTGTGTGTGTGTGTGTGTGTGTGATAGAAATCTCCCTCTCCATCTTTTTGATGGAGTAAACTAAACATTTTGTATTGAAGGATGTAAACTCTTTACACTTGAAACTGAAACAATTGAAAAGCTAGAAAGATTGTTCTTTCACCTTTCCCCATGTTTCTTTCTTCCCAGGTGATAAATCAGAGGATGGGGAGACTCGATTTCCTTCTAAGCATATCTCAAAGAACTCTCGGAGGCTCCTCAGAAGAGAAACCTGAAATGTCACACAAAAAACTAATTTTTAAAATTTGGCTCATTCCCTTTATGTTTTATATAGTAAGGCACGATGAAATCAGAGTGAGAAGGCTGAAACAGCTTTCCTTTCCTAGAAATTAGCCTTTTGAATTTGAGGGATTTGACTTCAGAGGATGAAGACAAGTTTTCACCTTTGTTAGAAGAGCTCACTTCCTTTTCTCCCCAAATTTAGACACTCTTGAGACACCTCCCCCTTGTATTTTCTTCATCACTCATATAAAGTCATATCTTCCCCATAATCTAGACAAAAATATAATGGAGAAGGGGTCTTCATATGGTTAGAATCATTGTTACGAGGATCTAAGACCTATGGAGAAAGGCTCTACATTCTTGCTATTGGCTGTGACACAATAATCAGGAAACCTGGAAGATCTAGCCCTTTCAAATGACTTATTTTTTGTTAGAATACTAAACCATACAGCTTATCTAATAGAAAAGTACCTAATAGATGTACACTAAGCCTTATTAATATACCTGTTGCACAAACGCAAATTTCCCTGTGGTAGAGAGACAAGGCCAAAGGGCTTTCATCTTCAGACGAATTTTTGCACTGATCCATTTATCTCCTTGGAGGTATGAGTGCTCTCTCTCTGCAGTGGCTTTGTAGACCATCTCTGTGGATTGAGGTCTCATGTAAAATTCACAGAGTCTCCGGATAGACTACTCTATAATGTCAGCTGGGGGAGAAGAATTGCATGCACTCCTGCAGCAGAAACAATTATTATCAAGCTAGGAAAGCGTAACCTCTTTATATTTGGTGAACTCTAAAATATTAGTACTAGATATGATTAGTGTATAAGCTAGTTTTCCTAACTTCATCCATGTGTTTGAAGGTTTACATATATGTAAATTAGGCAGCCATACTGTATTGATCCAAACATGACAAATGCATATCTGTTTCTGGATTTATATATACTTTACATGCATAAAAATTTACCTAAAATGTACAGTCCTTCACTGAACAGAGGAGGCTTGTACCTGCTAGTGTTGATAACGTGTTGTGGACAGAATTAGGACTTTGGAGAGTTTGGAAAAATAATCCATACATACAAACACTCTACAGAATGGATTCAGATTTAGCTGAATGTCTGCACTGGGAAGGCAAGAAGGTTACAAAGCACTTGAGTTTATATAACGTTGAGTTCTTGTTTTACTAAGAACAGTATTTCATGAGCCGTGTGGTAATAAAAATGAATAAGAAGAAGGAGGAGGAGGAGGAGGAGAAGGGAGAGAAGAAGAAGGAGAAAGATTAAGTAGGAGATGATAGTAACACAAATGCATGGATTATTGGAAGACGTGCTTTAAACAGTTAAACGTGATTTTGGGGATCAAGCCAAACTTTAATTCTGTATTTGGTTAATATTCTTTACAAACTTTTTTCTTTTCTTTTCTGGGTCTACTATTTTTACAATTGAAATAAAGTGTATGTCCTGTACTCAAATAATTGAGATAAAACGTTTTCTGATTATTCAAGAAATACGTTTTTAAATAATAGATATTTTTAAAAAATAATGAAATTTGTATGCATCTTAGAAATATGCAACTTTCTAGTATGTGCTTGAATAATTAAAAAATGTAGAACATGTAAACTAATTTATGTACCTCTACAAATATAAATACTTAATTCTCTAGTAGGGAAATTGAAAGGAATTCATTTGAAAGGAAAACAAGTAAGAAAATATACAAGGATATCATAGAGAATTTTTCCCTACAGCTTCTTAGTCTAAAGAACTCAACACTGTGTGTATCAAATGATTAAAGTGAATTGTAGTCAGAAAGCACTTATATTAAAATACACAATTAATTTCATCTTCAAGGGCGAAAGTCTGCTGAATGCATTATACTTTATAAAGGTGATTCATTTGAAAAACCACCAATTGCTAAGCTATTTAATTTTTCTCTTACATATTTCCATGGCTATTACTGAATGACATTTTCATTTTTCAAAGTCTGTGAAAGTCCTTTCAGTAACATTTTTTACTCAATGACTACTAACTGGTGAAATAGTAATGATGTTTTATTTTTTAATTTAATGCAAATTATTGTAAACAGTGTGGAAAGTGCTTTTCCAAAGAATATTTTATTTATTATTTTAAGCAATTTTAATTCAGATGCATTTGCTTTGAAAATATTTTCCAGAAGTTATTTGTATGCTACATTTTAAATATTAATAATAATGTTTTCACAATCAAATGAATATGTAATCATAAGTTGATGCATGCATTTTAAACTGGTAGGATTTTAAATTAGGCCAAAATGTTTGAAACCTTTTCAGACCATCTCTCCGTAAGCCTTTTAATTCAACCATTTTGGCAAATAGCCATAAGGAGCTGCACAGAATTGACAGCACATTCATGTGTAACTTCAGTTAATTCCCAGCTACTTTTAAGGCCTAAAACTCTTACATGGTGTAAAAGTGTTGTTATTTTACTGCCTAAATGTATTACTAACATTTAAAAATCAATTACCTTGGCTGCAAGAATTAATACAATAACTAGAATTTAAATTAATATTTTAAATGATATAATATACATTACTGAGAGCAGGGAATAGAATAAGATGTTGGTGTGTCTGTGTCAAAGAGCATTTCTGGGAAAGGTTTGCACTGGTAATTTGGAGCTCGAGAGTGCTGGCTTGTAAAAGCCAATTTTTAGCACTTCTTACCCACTCTGCACTTGATACCTTTTAAATAGCCATGGTGGGAATAAATTACACAAATCAGGGATTTTTTTTTTTTTTTCTGTAGAGTCAGTTTGTCAGCACACCACTGATTTGGGGATTAAAGAGTGGTAATAAAAAACAGCAAGGTACAAAGAAATCAGAGATGAAATCCAGATAGCATACACAAAAGACTGATTTTTACTACTTCAGGACTACTTACGTATTCTTGATATTTGCATATAATGATTATTTTTAGTAACATAAATCATTGATAGAAATACCCCTTACTCTCTCTTAGTCATTAATTTAAGCTTTCTTCTACCCAGCTTTGCTTGTAATATGAACTAAAACAAACTGTATTTACCTTTTCCTCTTTCTGCTTTTAGGCTGATCTGCAACTGAAAGAGAAGAAAAAGCTAAGGATTAGGAAGGAATAGTATAAAATTCTTTGCTAGAAGATACTTAAATCTACAGTTTGGATCCTAAAGTCCTTAAGTACACCATTTCTTAGTCATCCTTAGGTTGCTACAAAGAGCTTGCAAAGGGCCTGCCATATAAGGGTGCTCCTCGAATATCCATAAACTAATTTAACCCAATGCTAACTTTTAGGATAAAAGGGGCATATGTTCTAAAGATATTGAACCTACAACAAGCATTAGCCACCATCTTAGAATAAGCCAAACTTTCCAAAATATTGATTCTAATTACTTAATAGGCAGCAGTATAAATACATTTGACATTGATGTTTCCATTTAAATAGAGGGGAGAAATAACATTAAAAAACACATTATGTCTTACTTACCACCAGAGACAAACAAGTACACTTGATAGAATACAATATTTGGAAAATTAGTTTTTGCATGTTATGCATTATAACCATTGTTAAGTAAGAGGAGTTGAAAAAATAGAGGTAGTATGATATTTTTATAAGAGCACCAGCAAAAGAACTGAGAGAAAAAGAAGAGGTGCTTCTCTTTCATTTTGGCCCCTTTAAAGGGTAAGAAAAGGAAGAAACAAGTAAAGTGATAGGTATCAGGATATATGATTTTTTATGAAATTGGGAATTCTTTAACAATTTGCTTTGAGAGATGTTTTTTTCAAATATATAATATGAAATTGAACTTTGTGGAAAAAAAGGCAACTTTTGGTCAATCATCCAAAAAATAATTTCTGTGTGCTTTCTCTGTGCTAAATACTATATTGAATACTCTAAATATGAAGATAAAATGAACACAGTCCATGACAGAAATACATGAATATAACCTGTTTGGAGCTAAAGATCTAGTTGGAAGAGGGACACATATGAAGAAGCAATTATAGCACAGCCTAAGAGGTCCTGGAGAGGAGATCTATCTAAGCAACTACAGAATGTTTTCACAAAAGAGGCATTTAACTCAGGCCTGGAAGGAGAAACAGGAGTTTACCAGGATGTGAAGGTGGAAAGATCTGTCCAAGTAGATGGGGTATCAGGGAGCAAGTGATGGTGTTATGAAAATGCATGTCATGTTTGTTGGGCCAAAGAATTTTGATATCTAAAGTGCATGAGGGAAAAGGTGAGAGAGATCTGAGGAACATTTTCGAGGCAGATTGCAAAGAGTTTTGTAGGTCCTGTCAGAGAGATTGATTCTATAAGCAGTAGAGCACATTCAGAAGGTTTTAAATTGAGGAAATGTTGTGGTGAAGTCTAATGTGGTTTTGCATTTTAACATTATGGCTGAAGTAGTTCAGGCAAGCGAGAAAGAGAAGGGGCAGACCTAAGTGACGTTGTGGTGATAGACACAAGAGGTTTGATTATCAGGTGCTTTCCAGGATAGAGATGCTGAAGCTGTCAGAAGGTCTGCCTCTCAGGATGTGTGGGTGACTGGTAGAATAGTGATACAATTGATCCAAAAAGGGAGGAAAGGTTTGCTTTTGCAAATCAGACAACAGTTTATTGTGGGGATTATGAATGTGGGTAAAGGAATAATATTTATTGGATTAGAAGCTAGTATCCATTATTAAATGACTTTGCAATTGACATATTTGTGGAATTTTGGCAACTTAAACTCTCATTTTTTTTTTTTTTCCTAGTTTCCTCATGTCTCACACATAAAGTATGGATAATAAATATTCCAATCCTTATAGGGTTGTTATAAGAATTAAAAGGTTTAAACTTAA
This sequence comes from Choloepus didactylus, assembly GCF_015220235.1. Taxonomy (NCBI): domain Eukaryota; kingdom Metazoa; phylum Chordata; class Mammalia; order Pilosa; family Megalonychidae; genus Choloepus; species Choloepus didactylus. The sequence goes on from NC_051318.1 coordinate 77,485,569, forward strand.
GCTGTTTTGACTAGGACTGGCACTTGTTTGGTTGTTACCACTATTTGTCAGCAGGCTGTTAAAAGCCAGATAGTAGGCATTTCACTTTAGACCACAGCTTAAACTTCACTGATAGTTTGCTTTGGGGCCTATGAAAATGTTCCTCAAAGCATTATTCAATCCCAGTGGGCTGGAAGAAGAACTTTAAAACATTATAACATTCCAGATGAGTTTCAACTTTATCAAATTTCTTAACTTAAATCTTAATAAGGGATTCTTTTATGCGATAAATATTTTGTGCTTTATTATTAGCACTATTCAATTCCTACACTAAAATCTTTTTTTTTTTAACTATGATTTTACTTCATTTCCTTTGGGCGATGTCACCTCAATTAACAGCATCACAAGTCATATGGTGTTATAGACATAATGGTTTCCTCATTTTCTAATATAGGCTGCTGAATAATAAGAATTGTATTTTAACTTCAGGTCTGCATAATCTCAAATCCCGGTGTTAATTTTACCTAAAAATTTATTCTTATATTTCCTTTCTTCAATATACACAGTGCTCAAATTGCAGTCCATTTCTCTTGCTCTCTGCAACTTTTTTAAAAAGTAAAATCTGGGTGCAACTATTTCCTCTGTACATTTGAATTAAAGGGAATCTATGCATCCATAGTGATACACAAAAAGAAAATCAAAGAAAGAGATAAGGGAGGAAACCAGTGAAAAAGTTCTTCTTTACACCCAAATGCCAGCTAATAAATGTACAAAAAAAAAAAATGATGAAATTGTAAAAACCACCATCTTTCAACTCCCAACATAGTATTCGGTTCAGGAAAAGAGCAGCCATGGATGAAAAAAGCATTGCATGAAAGATAATTGACTCTCAGAGTAACAGCCAATAGATTCATTTTTAATTAGTAATGAGAAAGTTACCTTTAAAATGGAGATGTATCATTTAACAAAGGATCCAAAGGAACATTGCTAATACTGGGATAAACTTGTATCATGTGCTTCCTAATGTGACATGATGGGTTGCAAACAACATTACTTCTGTAGTCTTCTTGCAGAGATTTTTAAACTGAATATATGCATACATATATATATATATATATATATATATATATATATACACACACACACACATATTCACAAGGAAACAATTGGATATAGAATGTGAGATATACCACAAGATAACTGACTTGAAACTTTCCAAGAACATGCATGACATGAAAACAAACACTATAGGAAGTAGACAGTTTTAGATTAAAAGACACTTAAAAAATAACTTTCTCTTCCTCATTTTTATTATGTTTTTTTAAATTGCCTCAGGAATGAGGACAGTTCATTAATTTTCTTGGAGTATGGTAGGAGCATATTGGAAGCAATGCAGTTATTTTTAGGATATTTGTTTTTCTTATTCCATTGTTTTGTTTTCTTTGAAATTTTTTTATTTGTTGATAAAGTTTAGAAAAAATAAAATGGTGGTTAAAATACTAAATGTCTCATGAGGCAGTTAAGATATTTAAATGAGTTAACTTATGTAAGGGGCTGAATACATTAATCATTATATAAATGTGAGCAGTCATCATTGTCATTATCATCTTCATCATTTAATTTTGAAAAACAAAATTCTGGGAGACCCTAGCAAGCCCTGGGTGGAGGAAACTTTTGCATTTTTCCATTCTCTTAGTGGCTCTTTCACCATGCTTACTCTCTTCTTTAGATTTTCCCCGTTCTGTGTTTTTCTCCCTACCGGGGGAAATCCCAGTGTTTCACCTATTGTTTCTTTCCTGAAAGGTGACTGGGTTACAAAAACAAGGATTCTGCTGCCTGGGAGAGCAGAATCTGTATTCCTGTATTTCTAAATGAGGATAACACGTATATTACCCCAACCCTCCTCATCTATTTGGAGATGTGCCTTGTTCCTAAGGACTCTTGGGTGGGACCAGTTCCTATGGGAGAGAGGAGGAGGGCAAGATTGCAAAAGACATTCTTCATCCTTCAGGGCCTGATGGCTCCAAGTTTGGGTCATGTGACAATAATTATGTTAACAGCATTTACTTTAAACCAGGATCTGCACATGTGTGAGGCACAGTGCTTAGTGCTTTCCATGGAGAATTTCAGTAAGTCTCCTAGCAATCCTCAGAATTAGATAGGATTATCCCCACTTCATGGGTGGGGAAATTGAGGCTTAGAAAAGTTAAGTTTTGCCCATGAAAAAACATTTGCTTTATTTTCAATATTACAAATAATCAAAATGTTTGTATTTTTCTCATTTTCTCTCTGAAAAATAGACATATATTACATTACTTTTCTTGTTCATTTGGTTTTTGGCATCTCTAGTCAGGGACTCTATAGAAATGGCATTGTTAGACTTAAAAAATGACTAAATGGCTATTAGAGACTGCTTTAAGACCATGTTTCATTAGTGCCTGAGCCGATCATATGGTTTTCAAAAATGCGGTGAACTGATGACAAAACTTTGCCATCATTTAAAGCACAAGCAAGATCTGTAAGTGCTTGTCTGGAATAAATATCCATATTACTTAAGAACATCTGACAAATGAGAGTATAGCTCTCACTTTTGTCCATTTGAATTTATTACAAGTGAATTATTTTAATCAGCATCATTGGTTGAACTTGTCTCATACTGAAATAAAATATTAATTTTTTTTACTGTAAGAAAAAAAATTCTAGGAGAAACTATAAAATAATAGTTTTTGACTTTTGTTGGGGGGAACATTTCTTTAACACACACAAAAACATACACACACACAAAATATTCCAAGAAAAAACTTTTGATGAATTTGTATATAATTAAATAATTATATGAGTAAACAAATTCTGTTTATCAAACACATTACTTGGAAACAAACAACAAGACAATCTGAGTCATCACCTGAGAGAATATTTTATTATGCATCTAAATACAAGTATTAAATTTCACACACACATGTGTATGTGTATATAAATAAAATAAAGCAACAGAAAAATGTATTAAGTGCATGAACAATCATTTCATAGGTGAGGAAACAAAGCATTCAATAAATTTATGAAAAAAGTGTTCACTATCCTTTGTAATCAGAGAAATATAGGTTAAGACTGAGATATTTTACTAATTCACAATCTCTTGATTTACTAAAACCTAAGAAATCTTATGATACCTGCATAGGCAGGACTTAGATCAACTAATACCCTTATATATTCCTGCAAGAGTGCAAATGGTGCAAAATTTTGGAAAATCTGTAACATTATTATGTAAAAATGAACATGCCTCATGGTCAAATAATGTTTCTCCTAGTCATACAGGGTAGAGAAATCCTTGCACATATAGCATTGGAATATACTTGCAATATTGATTTTGAATCTATCATTGTTTGCAATACGAACAACAACAAAAACAACTACCCAAAATCCAAATATACATCAGGAGGAGAATGGATAAGTTAATTTTGATATGATCTCATCCACACACACACAAATACAAATTTTACACCAGCAAAAATGAATAAACACTTTGCTACACGTATCAGCATATGTTAATTTTAGATACATAACTTTGAGTAAAAAACACAAGCCACAGAAGACTACACTGAATATTGTAAGTTTTTTTAAAAATCTAAATAAGAACTGAATGATGTGCTGTTTTCACATTCGTGTATGGTAAATCTATTTTTAAAATATCAGACTAATGATAAGCACAACATTTATGTTAGAGGTTATATCTGGAAGGAGTAGTTCAAGAGTATGAAATAGGGAGGAAGATACTAGTAGCGTCAAAGTTGAAAAGCTTTGGTTGTTTTTACTCCCCCCAAACCATTAGAAAAATTCAGTAGTGAAGTGATGCTAATTTTATTGGATTTAGGACAACAAGGGAGGTTACTGCTGTGACAGAATCTCAGCAGCATCTCAGAAGGGTAAAATCAGGGGATGATGTCTTTATAGTTATAGGGTCTTGATTAGATAACTTGCAAGAAAGGGTAGTTCTTCCAGGAGTAGCAGAGTTCTGTCACAATTGCTTTGGATTGGTAGGCTCCATGAGGTGAAGATCTTGAAGCAAGTCTTGATGAGTAGACTTTAATCTGTTTGCTTGAATCAGTCTTAGTTAGGAGTTCCAGGACCAGGAATTTCCTGGATCAAACAGTTAATTACATTTGTTTGTTCTCAATATTGTTTAACCTTGGAGGAGAAAGATGGCTATTCCTGTTCTTGCTTAATATATAAACAGAAGTGCATGCCTTGTATTTTTTCACACAGGGGCAGGGAATTATGTTGCTGTCACTTCTGAAAACTTATTAGCAGTGTTCAAACTCTTAAGTTGGATGGTTGGTTTGTGGGAGTTTAATTTATTAGTATACTTCTTAACTTTCACATCTATTCTTTCTTACTTTGATTTAAAAACCAATTTAACAGAGGCAGGGCAAGATGGCAGACTGGTGAGCTGTATGTTTTAGTTACTCCTCCAGGAAAGTAGGTAAAAAGCCAGGAACTGCGTGGACTGGACACCACAGAGCAATCTGTCTTTGGGCATACTTCATACAACACTCATGAAAACGTGGAACTGCTGAGATCAGAGAAATCTGTAAGTTTTTGCGGCCAGGGGACCCGCGCCCCTCCCTGCCAGGCTCAGTCCCGGGGGAGGAGGGGCTGTCAGCTCCAGGAAGGAGAAGGGAGAATTGCAGTGGCTGCTCTTACCGGAAACTCATTCTACTGATTCAAACTCCAACCATAGATAGACTGAGGCCAGACACCAGAGACTCTGAGAGCAGCCAGCCCAGCAGAGAGGAGACAGGCATAGAAAAAAAACAACACGAAAAACTCCAAAATAAAAGCAGAGGATTTTTGCAGTTCTGGTGAACACAGAAAGGGGAAGGGCGGAGATCAGGCCTTGAGGCGCATATGCAAATCCCGAAGCAACGCTGATCTCTCTGCCCTGGGCACTTTTCCTTAATGGCCCTGGTTGCTTTGTCTATTAGCATTTCAATAACCCATTAGATCTCTGAGGAGGGCCGGTTTTTTTTTTTTTTTTTTTTTTTTTTTTTTTTAAATCCTTTTTGCTTTTTCTAAAACAATTACTCTAAGAAGCTCAATACAGAAAGCTTCAAAGAATTGAAATTTGGGCACGTCAAGTCAAGAGCAGAACTAAGAGAGCTCTGAGACAAAAGGCAATAATCCAGTGGCTGAGAAAATTCACTGAACAACACAACTTCCCAAGAAAAGGGGGGTGTCCGCTCACAGCCACCATCCTGGTGGACAGGAAACACTCCTGCCCATCGCCAGCCCCATAGCCCAGAGCTGCCCCAGACAACCCAGTGTGACGGAAGTGCTTCAAATAACAGGCACACACCACAAAACTGGGCGTGGACATTAGCCTTCCCTGCAACCTCAGCTGAATGTCCCAGAGCTGGGAAGGGGGAGCAGTGTGAATTAACAGAGCCCCATTCAGCCATCATTTGAGCAGACTGGGAGCCTCCCAACACAGCCCAGCAGCCCAGAACTGCCCTGGGGGGACGGCACTCACCTGCGACATAGCACAGTCATCCCTCAACAGAGGACCCGGGGTGCACAGCCTGGAAGAGGGGCCCACTTGCAAGTCTCAGGAGCCATACGCCAATACCAAAGACTTGTGGGTCAGTGGCAGAGACAAACTGTGGCAGGACTGAACTGAAGGATTAGACTATTGCAGTAGCTTTAAAACTCTAGGATCATCAGGGAGATTTGATTGTTAGGGCCACCCCCCCTCCCCGACTGCCCAGAAACACGCCCCACATACAGGGCAGGCAACACCAACTACACACGCAAGCTTGGGACACCAATTGGGCCCCACAAGACTCACTCCCCCACTCACCAAAAAGGCTAAGCAGGGGAGATCTGGCTTGTGGAGAACAGGTGGCTCGTGGACGCCACCTGCTGGTTAGTTAGAGAAAGTGTACTCCACGAAGCTGTAGATCTGATAAATTAGAGATAAGGACTTCAACTGGTCTACAAACCCTAAAAGAACCCTATCAAGGTCAGCAAATGCCACGAGGCCAAAAACAACAGAAAATTATAAAGCATATGAAAAAACCAGACGATATAGATAACCCAAGCCCAAGCACCCAAATCAAAAGACCAGAAGAGACACACCTAGAGCAGCTACTCAAAGAACTAAAGATGAACAATGAGACCCTAGTACGGGATATGAAGGAAATCAAGAAGACCCTAGAAGAGCATAAAGAAGACATTGCAAGACTAAATAAAAAAATGGATGATCTTATGGAAATTAAAGAAACTGTTGACCAAATTAAAAAGATTCTGGACACTCATAGTACAAGACTAGAGGAAGTTGAACAACGAATCAGTGACCTGGAAGATGACAGAATGGAAAATGAAAACATAAAAGAAAGAATGGGGAAAAAAATTGAAAAACTCGAAATGGACCTCAGGGATATGATAGATAATATGAAACGTCCGAATATAAGACTCATTGGTGTCACAGAAGGGGAAGAAAAGGGTAAAGGTCTAGGAAGAGTATTCAAAGAAATTGTTGGGGAAAACTTCCCAAATCTTCTAAACAACATAAATACACAAATCATAAATGCTCAGCGAACTCCAAATAGAATAAATCCAAAAAAACCCACTCCGAGACATATACTGATCACACTGTCAAACATAGAAGAGAAGGAGCAAGTTCTGAAAGCAGCAAGAGAAAAGCAATTCACCACATACAAAGGAAACAGCATAAGACTAAGTAGTGACTACTCAGCAGCCACCATGGAGGCGAGAAGGCAGTGGCACGATATATTTAAAATTCTGAGTGAGAGGAATTTCCAGCCAAGAATACTTTATCCAGCAAAGCTCTCCTTCAAATTTGAGGGAGAGCTTAAATTTTTCACAGACAAAGAAATGCTGAGAGAATTTGCTAACAAGAGACCTGCCCTACTGGAGATACTAAAGGGAGCCCTACAGACAGAGAAACAAAGACAGGACAGAGAGACTTGGAGAAAGGTTCAGTACTAAAGAGATTCGGTATGGGTACAATAAAGGATATTAATAGAGAGAGGGAAAAATATGGCAAACATAATCCAAAGGATAAGATGGCCGATTCAAGAAATGCCTTCACGGTTTTAACGTTGAATGTAAATGGATTAAACTCCCCAATTAAAAGATATAGATTCGCAGAATGGATCAAAAAAAATGAACCATCAATATGTTGCATACAAGAGACTCATCTTAGACACAGGGACACAAAGAAACTGAAAGTGAAAGGATGGAAAAAAATATTTCATGCAAGCTACAGCCAAAAGAAAGCAGGTGTAGCAATATTAATCTCAGATAAAATAGACTTCAAATGCAGGGATGTTTTGAGAGACAAAGAAGGCCACTACATACTAATAAAAGGGGCAATTCAGCAAGAAGAAATAACAATCGTAAATGTCTATGCACCCAATCAAGGTGCCACAAAATACATGAGAGAAACATTGGCAAAACTAAAGGAAGCAATTAATGTTTCCACAATAATTGTGGGAGACTTCAACACATCACTCTCTCCTATAGATAGATCAACCAGACAGAAGACCAATAAGGAAATTGAAAACCTAAACAATCTGATAAATGAATTAGATTTAACAGACATCTACAGGACATTACATCCCAAATCAACAGGATACACATACTTTTCTAGTGCTCACGGAACTTTCTCCAGAATAGATCATGTGCTGGGACATAAAACAAGCCTCAATAAATTTAAAAAGATTGAAATTATTCAAAGCACATTCTCTGACCACAATGGAATACAATTAGAAGTCAATAACCATCAGAGACTTAGAAAATTCACAAATACCTGGAGGTTAAACAACACACTCCTAAACAATCAGTGGGTTAAAGAAGAAATAGCAAGAGAAATTGCTAAATATATAGAGATGAATGAAAATGAGAACACAACATACCAAAACCTATGGGATGCAGCAAAAGCAGTGCTAAGGGGGAAATTTATAGCACTAAACGCATATATTAAAAAGGAAGAAAGAGCCAAAATCAAAGAACTAATGGATCAACTGAAGAAGCTAGAAAATGAACAGCAAACCAATCCTAAACCAAGTACAAGAAAAGAAATAACAAGGATTAAAGCAGAAATAAATGACATAGAGAACAAAAAAACAATAGAAAGGATAAATATCACCAAAAGTTGGTTCTTTGAGAAGATCAACAAGATTGACAAGCCCCTAGCTAGACTGACAAAATCAAAAAGAGAGAAGACCCATATAAACAAAATAATGAATGAAAAAGGTGACATAACTGCAGATCCTGAAGAAATTAAAAAAATTATAAGAGGATATTATGAACAACTGTATGGCAACAAACTGGATAATGTAGAAGAAATGGACAATTTCCTGGAAACATATGAACAACCTAGACTGACCAGAGAAGAAATAGAAGACCTCAACCAACCCATCACAAGCAAAGAGATCCAATCAGTCATCAAAAATCTTCCCACAAATAAATGCCCAGGGCCAGATGGCTTCACAGGGGAATTCTACCAAACTTTCCAGAAAGAACTGACACCAATCTTACTCAAACTCTTTCAAAACATTGAAAAAAATGGAACACTACCTAATTCATTTTATGAAGCTAACATCAATCTAATACCAAAACCAGGCAAAGATGCTACAACAAAGGAAAACTACCGGCCAATCTCCCTAATGAATATAGATGCAAAAATCCTCAACAAAATACTTGCAAATCGAATCCAAAGACACATTAAAAAAATCATACACCATGACCAAGTGGGGTTCATTCCAGGCATGCAAGGATGGTTCAACGTAAGAAAATCAATCAATGTATTACAACACATTAACAAGTCAAAAGGGAAAAATCAATTGATCATCTCAATAGATGCTGAAAAAGCATTTGACAAAATCCAACATCCGTTTTTGATAAAAACACTTCAAAAGGTAGGAATTGAAGGAAACTTCCTCAACATGATAAAGAGCATATATGAAAAACCCACAGCCAGCATAGTACTCAATGGTGAGAGACTGAAAGCCTTCCCTCTAAGGTCAGGAACAAGACAAGGATGCCCGCTGTCACCACTGTTATTCAACATTGTGCTGGAAGTGCTAGCCAGGGCAATCCGGCAAGACAAAGAAATAAAAGGCATCCAAATTGGAAAAGAAGAAGTAAAACTGTCATTGTTTGCAGATGATATGATCTTATATCTAGAAAACCCTGAGAAATCAACGATACACCTACTAGAGCTAATAAACAAATTTAGCAAAGTAGCGGGATACAAGATTAATGCACATAAGTCAGTAATGTTTCTATATGCTAGAAATGAACAAACTGAAGAGACACTCAAGAAAAAGATACCATTTTCAATAGCAACTAAAAAAATCAAGTACCTAGGAATAAACTTAACCAAAGATGTAAAAGACCTATACAAAGAAAACTACATAACTCTACTAAAAGAAATAGAAGGGGACCTTAAAAGATGGAAAAATATTCCATGTTCATGGATAGGAAGGCTAAATGTCATTAAGATGTCAATTCTACCCAAACTCATCTACAGATTCAATGCAATCCCAATCAAAATTCCAACAACCTACTTTGCAGACTTGGAAAAGCTAGTTATCAAATTTATTTGGAAAGGGAAGATGCCTCGAATTGCTAAAGACACTTTAAAAAAGAAAAACGAAGTGGGAGGACTTACACTCCCTGACTTTGAAGCTTATTATAAAGCCACAGTTGCCAAAACAGCATGGTACTGGCACAAAGATAGACATATAGATCAATGGAATCGAATTGAGAATTCAGAGATAGACCCTCAGATCTATGGCCGACTGATCTTTGATAAGGCCCCCAAAGTCACCGAACTGAGCCATAATGGTCTTTTCAACAAATGGGGCTGGGAGAGTTGGATATCCATATCCAAAAGAATGAAAGAGGACCCCTACCTCACCCCCTACACAAAAATTAACTCAAAATGGACCAAAGATCTCAATATAAAAGAAAGTACCATTAAACTCCTAGAAGATAATGTAGGAAAACATCTTCAAGACCTTGTATTAGGAGGCCACTTCCTAGACTTTACACCCAAAGCACAAGCAACAAAAGAGAAAATAGATAAATGGGAACTCCTCAAGCTTAGAAGTTTCTGCACCTCAAAGGAATTTCTCAAAAAGGTAAAGAGGCAGCCAACTCAATGGGAAAAAATTTTTGGAAACCATATATCTGACAAAAGACTGATATCTTGCATATACAAAGAAATCCTACAACTCAATGACAATAGTACAGACAGCCCAATTATAAAATGGGCAAAAGATATGAAAAGACAGTTCTCTGAAGAGGAAATACAAATGGCCAAGAAACACATGAAAAAATGTTCAGCTTCACTAGCTATTAGAGAGATGCAAATTAAGACCACAATGAGATACCATCTAACACCGGTTAGAATGGCTGCCATTAAACAAACAGGAAACTACAAATGCTGGAGGGGATGTGGAGAAATTGGAACTCTTATTCATTGTTGGTGGGACTGTATAATGGTTCAGCCACTCTGGAAGTCAGTCTGGCAGTTTCTTAGAAAACTAGAGATAGAGCTACCATTCGATCCAGCGATTGCACTTCTCGGGATATACCCGGAAGATCGGAAAGCAGTGACACGAACAGATATCTGCACGCCAATGTTCATAGCAGCATTATTCACAATTGCCAAGAGATGGAAACAACCCAAATGTCCTTCAACAGATGAGTGGATAAATAAAATGTGGTATATACACACGATGGAATACTACGCGGCAGTAAGAAGGAACGATCTGGTGAAACATATGACAACATGGATGAACCTTGAAGACATAATGCTGAGCGAAATAAGCCAGGCACAAAAAGAGAAATATTATATGCTACCACTAATGTGAACTTTGAAAAATGTAAAACAAATGGTTTATAATGTAGAATGTAGGGGAACTAGCAGTAGAGAGCAATTAAGGAAGGGGGAACAATAATCCAAGAAGAACAGATAAGCTATTTAACGTTCTGGGGATGCCCAGAAATGACTATGGTCTGTTAATTTCTGATGGATGTAGTAGGAACAAGTTCACTGAAATGTTGCTATAGTATGTAACTTTCTTGGGGTAAAGTAGGAACATGTTGGAAGTTAAGCAGTTATCTTAGGTTAGTTGTCTTTTTCTTACTCCCTTGCTATGGTCTCTTTGAAATGTTCTTTTATTGTATGTTTGTTTTCTTTTTAACTTTTTTTTTCATACAGTTGATTTGAAAAAAGAAGGGAAAGTTAAAAAAAAAAAAAAGAAAAGAAAAAAGACAAACAAGGAAAAACAAAACAAAACAAAAAAAAAAACGATGTAGTGCCCCCTTGAGGAGCCTGTGGAGAATGCAGGGGTATTCGCCTACCCCACCTCCATGGTTGCTAACATGACCACAGACATAGGGGACTGGTGGTTTGATGGGTTGAGCCCTCTACCATAAGTTTTACCCTTGGGAAGACGGTTGCTGCAAAGGAGAGGCTAGGCCTCCCTGTATTTGTGCCTAAGAGTCTCCTCCTGAATGCCTCTTTGTTGCTCAGATGTGGCCCTCTCTCTCTGGCTAAGCCAACTTGAAAGGTGAAATCACTGCCCTCCCCCCTACGTGGGATCAGACACCCAGGGAAGTGAATCTCCCTGGCAACGTGGAATATGACTCCCGGGGAGGAATGTAGACCCGGCATCGTGGGATGGAGAACATCTTCTTGACCAAAAGGGGGATGTGAAAGGAAATGAAATAAGCTTCAGTGGCAGAGAGATTCCAAAACGAGCCGAGAGATCACTCTGGTGGGCACTCTTACGCACACTTTAGACAACCTTTTTTAGGTTCTAAAGAATTGGGGTAGCTGGTGGTGGATACCTGAAACTATTAAACTACAACCCAGAACCCATGAATCTCGAAGACAGTTGTATAAAAATGTAGCTTATGAGGGGTGACAGTGGGATTGGGAATGCCATAAGGACCAAACTCCACTTTGTCTAGTTTATGGATCGATGTGTAGAAAAGTAGGGGAAGCAAACAAACAGACAAAGGTACCTAGTGTTCTTTTTTACTTCAATTGCTCTTTTTCACTCTAATTATTATTCTTGTTATTTTTGTGTGTGTGCTAATGAAGGTGTCAGGGATTGATTTAGGTGATGAATGTACAACTATGTAATGGTACTGTAAACAATCGAAAGTACAATTTGTTTTGTATGACTGCGTGGTATGTGAATATATCTCAATAAAATGATGATTAAAAAAAAAAAAAAAAAAAAAAAAAACCAATTTAACATCTCAAGGTTTGTATAATTTAATACACCAGGTAGATTGTCATAATTAAAATTTATATCAATGACTTTTTACCTGGACTATTCTAAGAACTTTATATGTATATTACATAACCACATTTAATCTTCAAAATGATTCTACATATTAGGGATTATTATTATTTCCACATTATAGGAAAGTAAATTGTATCTTAGAGAGGTTAAGTAATTTTCCTCAAGTCATATAGCCATAATGAATCCAATAGGTTGACTCCAGAGACTGCCTTCTTAACCACTAAGCTACTAATTAAATTCAACATCAATTCTTACTTTTAAAGTCCCAAGTGCCCCCTCTCCTCACCCCCCACCACCTTCATTCCATCCCCAATATATTCCTAAGGAGAAATTCCAGCATGTGGCAAAGCCAAGGATAGAACGGGTCAATGTTATAAGGGGGTAGAATTTTAGGAAAAGGATTATTGAAAAATCCTGCTATCAAGCAATTATTCTCCTCTTCCCTTGGTTCTCTTTCCTTTTACTGTGCCACTATTTCCTCACTCTTCATCAACATTTTTTCCATGATAAGTGTATTTGTCACTCACTCCCGCTAGGCACTGAGCATGCCCATCTGAGAAAGATGCACACGATCCCTGCTCCACAGTGTTTACAGAACATGCTCATTATTTAGGAACATAAAGCAAAACAGTTTGATTAATGCTATGAAAAGAAAAGTGAAATAAGTCTGTAATAGTACTATGCAACCTATAATATGTGAAGAGGATGTTTTAGTGAAAGTTCCTACAATGCAGTAACATCTATGACAAGAGCTGGCTGAAAGTTGAACAAGAAGGATGTACCCAGCAAGGGAACAGCATTTGTAAGGTCTAGAGTTGAACGCAATGATCCAAAAAAGGTGAAATAAGAAACCGAGGCAGCAAAGTCAGTGAAGAGCATGAGATCAATGGCTGCAGTGTTGATATGTGGATAATGGATTGAAAAGGGACAAAACTGGAGGCAGGAGGATCTGGAACGAGGTTGCTGGATACTTTCAATGAGAGAGCATCATGGTGTGGATTAAGGTAGTGTTCATAACAGTAGCGAGAACTTGACAAATTATAGATATTTAGAAGGTAGACTTGGTGGGACTCTGTCTGATCAGATATAAGAGGTGAAGAAGTGAGGGCTGACTTCAGTATATTTGACATGAGCTAAGTGGGTTAAATGGAGATCAGATGACCAATAGAAAGGATCCTTGTAGTATCTCTTCTCATGGTATTGAGTTTTCACTCAAATTATTGCATAGGATAAAAGTAAAAAGAAAATAACAAATTTTTAACCCACCTTCATCAAAGAAGAAAAATGACAAATTTATCTGTAAAGAAATGGTTTCTGGAATGAAAATTAATGTGTAGACTCAGAAACAGGAACCAAGAGGTCCTGCTTGGTCAAGGGCAGCTTACCATGACTTGCATTGTACACTGGGGCTTGAAATTGTGTCTTTAGGCTAAAAATACTTGCATTTACCTATTATTTTACATTCCTCTTTTTCCTAGGATCCTCGAAGAGTAATAGGTAGCTGCTTAAGTGATTCAGAAATTCAGAGTCCTGGGCCATCTCTCTTGCGTTCTTCAAAAGAAACAAAACCAAACCAAACCGACAACCAAACATTTTCAAGTTAAAATTGGAAAGCTCTTAGAAGTGTGTGAATAAATACTAATTGTAATCATTTGCCTCTAAAAACTGGAATCATATCCCTGAAATAAAATAAATGCTTCTGAGGCAAAAGAATGAATAATTTGGGGCATCGTTGCACTCCCAAAGAGATTTCTGTTTTAGAACAAAGCACTTGTCTGAATCTTGAGTCTTTAATGGTAGGATTTCAGTAGGTCTGGGAATGGTTAGGAGAAGACAGTTGCGATGGGGGAGGCCTTCATCTTACTCCCACCCATATGAACAGAAGCACCCATGCTGGTGGGTACAAAATGCATAAGGCTGACTTGGCTCTTCAGTTTCCAGCTCCTATGTGCAAACTTTTCTTTTGAGATAGAAAAATTGGCTGGGAAACCCAACTCAGGACACTTGCATAAAATGCATCTTTTAGGAGTAAGTGAAGGGTCCCCAAGAATATTTTTCCCATAGTTCTGATGAAAGACGGAATTTTAAATGCATTTTTACAAAAGAGAACAAGAACACTTTTTTATAATCCTTAATGCTAGACATGTGCACATTAACCCCAAGTGACCATGAATTATAATTTTGAACATTTTGCCCTATTGTAGCACTAACTTCAGGATATTTGACATGAGCTAAGTGGGTTAAATGGACATCAGATGACCAATAGAAAGGATCCTTGTAGTATCTCTTCTCATGGTATTGAGTTTTCACTCAAATTATTGCATAGGATAAAAGTAAAAAGAAAATAAATTTTTAACCCACCTTCATCAAAGAAGAAAAATGACAAATTTCTCTGTTTTCAATAAAGATGTTTTAGACTTTCCCCTCGACCTGTTTATTTACTACCTGCTCATCCTCACTGCTTATCCAACACTGTTTAAAAAGCTCAACACATAAAACCAAAACATTATCCCAACAGAAAACATTTTTGCGATTTTCAGTTGTTTGCTCTGTTTTGTTCTTATTTCAATTCTGAAATCCCTCGGGTTATATAGCTAAACCCACTGTTTGATTCTCTGCTGCTATCATGACAGAATAAAAAACTGCAAACCGCTCTTAGCAGCAAGTGTTAAAATATATCAAAGCTCCAAAGGGAAAAGTACAGGGAGAATTATAAATTCCACTAGGCAGTGCCATGCTTGTAGGGCTCGGTTTATGTGTGTGCTTATGTTGTTTTATTCCTCATGAGATACATGGATTGCTTGAGAGTCAGCAGTGACTTATCCACTAAAAGGATCACCAGAGAAGCATTAATGTTACTTTTTAAAGCTGTTTTTCCAATTTTCTTAGTTTGACCTTCAAAAGTAGGATGCATTTTCACTAATCTGAGACCAAAAATAGAAAAAATATGTAATGCTTTATAATGCTTGATATTTTTAATTAAACCAAATAAAACTAAAATTGTATACATTTCTGCAAGACAAAATGTATGCTATCAATGATTTTAAATTTAGGCAAACATTAAACGGGTTTTTGGTTGTTGTTTTGTTTTGCATGGTCTCTCTCTCTCTCCCTCTCTCTCTTGATCTCTTTCTCTCTCTATCTCTATCTCTTCCCTTGAGATAAGTATTCCAAATTAGTGAGGCTGAGTTTCCACAAGAGACATAAAGAAAGCATGGTATTTGAGAAAGGCTGCTCTTTCAGCCCCGTTGTCTACTGACAGCATGATGAGAAGTTAATAGGCCAAATACACTTGCTATTTACAGGTGTAGGAGACTATAGTGAATTGTTTCACACCTGTCACTTTGTGCCCCAAGAAATGCCCATTATCACCAGCAACGTATTTGTTTAGGAAATTCAACTTCTTCAGAGGCAGGGTTTGAAATTTCAATCAGCAGGAAGGACAAGGTTTTTAAATGACAAGGATTTTACAACCAAGACTGAAGGAGATATTTTTATAGGACAAGGAGAAAAAGAGAGAAATAGGGCTTATAGACAAGAATATGACTCTCTGACTTGCTCTAGCTTATGTGTTTCCCCCCAAAGCCTGGGCTCCGGTAGATCACTGATGTTAACAAACTTGACTAATTACAGGGATCGCCTGCAGGGCTTCTGGTTAAAAATACAGATTCTCAGGCTCCCCTGGAGAATCTGCTTCACTGGCGACAAAGCAGAATTCTAGAAACTCAGTTATTAACAAGGACCCCAGGTGATTTTATTGATTCAACAAGTTTGAGTCCTCCTGATAAATCAATGTGTATCGTCAGCAATACTCTTCCGGCCAACCGTAGCTGATTCCAGTGCACCAGGAAACTTCACTTTCTGAAATTCCTTGTAGGTTTTGGAAATGATTCTTTCCCCTGTTTATATCACTGATATGCTCTACATATATTTGCATGTCAATTTTCCCCATTCTAAAACAGTCTGCACAGTGCAGACTCCTGCGATCTGTTGCTATAAGCTAAGATAGAACTATCTGCTGTCCACTTATCCTCACATGCCCCTTACTTCCTTTCACATAAAATGTAACTTTGAATGAGTTCTATATGTTCAGGACAGTGATCTGTTAAATTGTTTGTTTGCCTTATAATAGTCCAGTAAATTACTTTGACTTCTGGGAGGAGAAAATAAACAAATGCATATCACAAATGACACAACTTAAGTTTTTCCGAGGTATCTCTTCTCCAAGTGCTGACACTGGGGTGCAAACATCTTCCATTAGCTCCATTTCTCCATTTCCCCACTTTGCCCACTTACAGTTCTTGAAGAAATCATTGCTACTTGGCTTCCAGAAATACTATCGGGTTTATACCAAAATTTCCCTCTTGTAGCCATCTGATTTTCCAAGTTGGGTGCTTATTTCTACAAATCCCTTTGGCAGAAAAAGCTTGAACATTTTTTCATTTTTCTAGATGTTCTCTAACTTGAACAATTTCTACAATCATTTCTTCAGTCAGTTTTAACTTTAATCAGGTTTGACATTCTAACCGCTCTGTTCTTCAGAAGGTTGATTACTTTGACCTGGAATTGATATCTTGCTCTGTTTTATACATTTCATATCTCAGATTTTTTATCTTTTGTCTTGGTACTGTATTGTTCTGAGCATCTTGAAAGCAGCTGGATTGGGAAAATTCACCACTCTTCAGACCGTATTGACAAACCGTGCCATGCATTGTACATTCAGCAAAACTGGGGAACACTTACAAACATGTGTAACTTTGGATAATGTCCCATTGCAGTGAACTCTAGGCTTGATTGCAGAAGTAGTGTAGTATGTATGTGTGTTTGTTTCTGTTTGTGCATAGATATATGTTAGTTGCTACTGCTGTTCTAATAAATTATCACAAACTTGGAGGCTTAAAACAATGCATATTTATTTTCTTATTTAAGTCTTACTGGGCTAAAGTCAAGATGTCAGCAGGGCAGCATTCCTTTCTGAAAGATTTGGGGGAGAATCTGCCCCCTTGCCTTTTCCAGCATCTAGAGGCCCCCTACTTTCCTTGGCATGTGGCCCCCTTCCTACATCTTTAAAGTTAGCAGTGTTGCATTTCTCTCTGACCCTTTCTCCATCTTTATCAACACATGTCTCCCTGACAACAACCAGGAAAGATTTTCTGCTTGTAAGGACCCATGAGATAACAATGGGCCCACTTGGATAATCCAAGATAAGGCCCTTAACCTTTATCACATCTGCAAAGTTCCTTTTGCCATGTAGGTAATGTATTCACAGTTTCGTTCTGTGGATTAGGATGTGGACCAATCTGGTGCGACATTACTCTTCCTATCACAGTATGATAGATTTGGTATATATCATACATGTGTGTTTGTACTACATTTGTTGTTATTTTGAAATAGTAACACAGAAGTACCCATAAATCTATATCTATCTATCTTATCTGTCTCTATCTATCTGTATCTATCTATCAATATCTATCATCATATACTTATCTGTCTGCTATCTATCCTATCTATCTATATTTACCTAACTACCTATCTATAGGGTACATGATAATAATAAAATGAAAACACATGTACCCACTCACTAGGTTAAAGAAAAGGAATGTTACCCATAGTTCAGTAACTTTTGTGCTGCTGGTTATCTCCTTTGCCAGACATATAACCCTCCCTCCTTCCCTATCTCTCCTTCAACAAAACATTTATACTGGATTTTCTGTTAATTGCTCTGGTAGAATTAACAGTGCCAACCAATACTTACTGCACCTCTCCTTCCTGAAACTGATTTTTCCAGTCCCTTTCCCAACTAACTGAGCAGTTAGGCAAGTCTATGTCATACTAATAGAAAATGAAGTATGACTGGAAGTAGTGTTGCTCACTCCAACTGAAGCAGTGGAAAGTGCTGTGTTTAATTCTCTCTGCCCTCTTGTTCAGAGGAAATGGTAGGGTCCAGCTCAACACAGTTCAGATTGCTGTCACCATATAGAGGAAGTCCTCATCCTCACTGGATTTTGCATGAGTACGAGGCTAACATTCTGTAAAAGCTGCTGAATTTTTTGTTTTTATAACTAAAGCATAGCTTCACCTATCTGACTAATTATAAATTGTACTTGCATTCTTTTAGAGTTTCCTCAAATCTGCACTAATTCTAAAGAATGTTATACTGTTTTTCCAGTTTTTCAAATATAAATGGTAGAAGCATTCATTTTTGTGATTTATATTGTTTGCTTCATATATGCCTTTGAGATTCTTTCATGTAAATGTGTGCAGCTTTGTTCATTAATTTTCATTAATATATAATATTTCATCTTATTATTATGCCACACTTCAAACTTTAAATTTTACAATTAGTGGATATTTGAGTTATTCTAGTTTTTCTGGTATGAATAATTTTGTATAAGCTTTCTTGTAAATATTTCCGTATAGACTATAGTTTCTTTAGGGCATATAAATAAGAGGAAATAGCTGGTTTGTAGAGTATACAAAAATACAATTTTTTAGGAACAAATTTTTCTAAATTTGTACCAACTTTAAGTTCAACCAGTTTTAGTGAAAAGCCCCATTCCTACACATGCAATACAATATTTTGTAATGAGAAAACTTTGAATTGTTGCAAAATTGGTAGATATTACATAGTATGTCAAAGTCAGTATCCTTTCAAATGTTTTGGGCCACTTGGAATGATTCTTTTGCCAATTCCTGTCTTTTGCCCAGTTTTACAATTAGCTTATTTTGCATTGATTTATCAGGGTTCTTGATGTATCCTTTCGAACACAAATCATTTCTCAATGACGTGTTCCATATATTCTGTTGCGCTTATGGTATATGTTCTCACTGTCATTAAAGTGACTTTTTATTTACAAAATTTCTTAATTTTATTGTGTTAAAATTGGTAAGTCTTTTCTATATGGTTACCAATTTTTTTCTTGTTACCAAAATCATTGTCTATACCATGGTGATAAGGATATTCTTTCATATTTTCATCTAGACATTTTTACAGTATTGTCATTAAACCATCTGTAATGCATTTTCTTGGATGTAGTTCAATGTAGAGATCCAATTTCACTTTTTTCCTTCTTTATAATCAATTTTTCAGAGCACTGTTTACTGAATAGTTTATATATATGCATGGATCTTTTTCTCTTCTATTTATTCTCTTGGCTTGTTTTTCAATTCCTGCACTAATACTATATCAATTTGATTTCTTAATTTTCTTTCACAGGAGTGTATTGTACTGCTTGGTTGAATTTTGGCTATGGACTTTCCCATATGATTTTTAGAATCAAATTTCAATTACACATTAACACCTATGCATATTTTATTCTAAATTTTATTGAATTGATTAATCATTTGGGGGAGTTATAGAGAAATTTATGACTAAATTTCTAATCTATGAAATAATGTATTTTCCATTCATTTATCATTTTACTACAGTTGAAGTTTCATAATTGTCTCTATAAAGGTGTTGTGCATGTTGTTTATTGTTGTTGAAAAATCTTACCTATTTTAATCACATTCTGAACAGTTAGTTTATTGTATATAGCAATGCCATTAATATTTCCATACTGATGTTGAATACTTTCTAACAACTCATTAATTCAAAAAGTTTATCCATAGAGTCAAGTTTTCCAGACAATCATATCATCTTCAAATAAGAAAGTTATTTCTTCTAAATGTTTAATTCTGTTTTTTTTTTCTTTTGATTAAAAGCACTAAATGGGATTGCCAGTATATTGTTGAATTGGAGTTATTACAGTTATTATCCTTATCCTTGTTTTGCTTTTAAACTTTCAAGAAATGTTTTCAACCTTTCATCTTTATGCGTATTCAAGTGTCCATCAACCAATGAATGGATAAACCAAATGTGGCATATACGTACAACAGAATAATATTCAGCCACAAAAAGGAATGAAGTCCTGATACAAGTGATAACATGGATAAACCCTGAATACATCATGCTCAGTGAAAAAATCCAGACAAAAAAGGACAAATTGTATGATCTGACTAATTTGAAGTAATCAGAATAAGCAAACTCATAGAGTCAGAATCTAGGGTATATGTTACCAGGGGATAGGGTAGGGATAAGGAATGGGAAGTTAATGCTTCCTGTTTGGGTTCCTATTTGGAATAATGGAAATGTTTTGGTAATAGGTGGTGATCATCATAGCACAACACTGTGAATGTAATTAACAGCACTGAAATATATATCTAAATGTTATTAAAAGGGGAAATGTTGGATTGTATATATGGTAACAGAATAAAAAAAAATCCATGGAACGACACTACACAGTGAAACCTAAGTTAACCCATGGACTATAATAATAATACAATTATAAAATTGTGCTATCATCCATTGTACCAAATGTTCCACACCAATGCAAGGTGTTAATAGTAGGGTGGGATACGGGAATCCTGTATATGCATGATTGTTCTGTAAACCCACAACTTCTCTAATAAAGAAAATACATTATATGTACATATTTCTAATTCTTTAGCAAAAATGTGAAAATTTGTTTTGGTTTAGAGGCTATATTTCAAATTTAAATTACTCTGTCAAAATATTGACTTAATCAAAAAACCAGACAATTACAATCTTCCTTCGAAACACATTTGTTACTTCTCCATGGATTGAAGGTAGGGGGAAAGATGTATCTGTTCAGGCAAAAGAATTTTGAATAATATATTCAATACATAAATATATAACATAAAGTTCAAAAGTGAAATTATACATGTCTTAATATATTCAATATATATGAAATTATATAATTATCTAATACTTTAAATCATATGAACCTTATATTATACATATAAAATTATATGTAAGTCAAACTTAGACATAACATTTATGGAGTACTTGATTATATAGTTATATAGTCATATAAATGTGACTGAAGTAGTAAACAGATAATATTATGCCTTTGGCTTAAGAATTAGTGAATATACAAGCAGCATAAATTTGAAGATTTTGCTTGCTTTTTCAGACTAAGCTACTGGTGAGTAGCTTTGAAATAATTCCTTCTACTCTCAAGCCCCTCTTGCTTGTCTCTGAGAACTGACTGAACTTATAG
Organism: Choloepus didactylus; assembly: GCF_015220235.1. Lineage (NCBI taxonomy): Eukaryota > Metazoa > Chordata > Mammalia > Pilosa > Megalonychidae > Choloepus > Choloepus didactylus. The sequence goes on from NC_051318.1 coordinate 77,506,957, forward strand.
CAGAGCTGTGATTGCAGATTTATATGAATCTTTTTCTTATTGAATTACAGAAAAGACAGCAGTATCTGTGAAAATTTTGTGATAAAATTCCTAAGAAGATTATCTACTACAGAGAGATTATACACTTGGTTTCTTAATAGTGCTTAGGTACACAGTTATTCAAGCTTTAGCCGTCTCGGAATGATTTAACAGCCAGAATCCTCTCACGTTTTAGTTTCTGCTGAATAGGTCATTCAGCAATTATTTGAGAACCATGCTAGCTGTCAAAGATGAAAGTAGAATTATACCAAAATTCTAACATATTGTTAGGGAAAAGAAATCATTACTGACACATTATATATACAATTTTATTAACAATCTATTGTTGAGGTTTACTTTAAGGGAAGTCTAAAGATCTTTACCTAAAATGTATACACTAAGCTTTCAGCAAAATTATCTCCTTCCTTTTTTTTTTCTCTGTGTGTACATTCAATATTGAGAAGAGAGCTACTGCATCACAATTTCCTTTCCATAACGATAATGTAACATTATTAGATTTAAAATGATAAAGGGACAGCCCCAACCCAATTGAGTTGGCAGAGTGCGATGCTTCAGGGCTGCAGAAGCTTTGAACAACCAGCAAGAACTGGCAGAACATCTTTCTGAAAGGTCCAGAAAACATTTAAAGGATTGAAGTAACAGGGCAAATGCTAAATCAAGAAAAAGGCCACTTGTTCTGTTTGCTAATGCCGCTGGAATGCAAAATAGCAGAAATGGATCAGCTTTTATAAAAGGGGTTTATTTGGTTACAAAGTTACAGTCTTAAGGCCATAAAGTGTCCATCAACAAAGGGTACCTTCACTGGAGGATGGCCAGTGATATCCGGAAAATCTCTGTTAGCTGGGACAGCACCTGGCTGGCATCTGTTCCAAAGTTCTGGTTTCAAAATGGATTTCTCCCAGGATGTTCCTTTCTAGGCTGCAGTTCCTCAAAAATGTCATTCTTAGTTGCTCTTTGGGGTGTTTGTCCTCTCTTATCTTCTCCAGAGAAAGAGTCTGCTTTCAATGGCCATCTTCAAACTGTCTCTCATCTGCAGCTACTCTCTCAGCTTTGGTGCTCTTGGCTGTAGCAATCTCACTCCTTCTGTCTGAGCTTATATAATGCTCCAGTGAACTAATCAAGGCCCACACTGAATGGGCAGGGCCACACCTCCATGGAAATTATCCAATGAAAGATCTCACCCACAGTTCAGTGATCAGATCTCCACAGAAACATCCAATCAAAAGTCTCCATCCCAATCAACACCAATACATTTCCTGCCCACACAAGACTGCATCAAAGATAATGGCATTTTGCGGGACATAATACATCCAAACCAGCACACCACTTAAAAGCGGTAGGATCTTGTCAAGCTTGGCTAGACTTCAACTTCACCCCTCAGCAGTCATGGAGCTGTCCCTCACTCCCAATGTAGCCCTGGAGAGAGGAGAGTGACACTTGTGCACATACTGGGAGCATGTGTATCTGGTCTGCATTTTAGAGATAATTGCTGGTAGAACAAGTCAAAGCTATTTTGTGACTGGATTTGTATCACCTTTGTAACATTCAATGGCCTGTAGGGAGTAAACTAAGAAGCTATATCATTAAATTTCAAAAATTTCAACCAAAAACATACAGTAGCCACTAAGCTTGAACATACGCTTCATTTGTCTTGCTTACTGTTCTATTTGTAAATAGACCTGATGTGTAAAAATAACTCCAGCAGTAAAACTTTGGTCTCAAAGTGCCTACCATTCCACGAGTGCTTTCAAAACTATACCTTGCATTGTAGTAAAGTTGTAAGGACAGCTGTCATCAAAAGGCTTTCATGAAGCTTTTGCTGACCTTTGGATGCTGCATGTAACAAGTGCTGTTATAAATTCTTTAGGGTCTTGCTTTGAAGTTTCATACTTTTACATAGTTTGCATATGCTTAACCCTTAATATGCTAAACCAAATCTGATAATTTATGTCTTTCGTTTCCCTTATGGTTCTGTCATTCTATATGTGCTCAATGAGGTTGTCTTACATGCCAGGAAATATATTTGGTCCTGGATATACAATGATGAACATAACAGTCATGTTCACACCCCAATGGAAATTATCCCCTATGGGGTTGCTAGACAGAAAACAAGCAAACATACAAATTACTCTATTATATTTTTGATGGATCATGAAAGAAAAGTGTGGGATATAAAAAGAGAGGTTTACAATAACAAAAACAATTAGGTCTGACCTGTCTAGGAAGTAGAGACCCAAAAGAGAGAAGCAGCAACCAAATAGAGAAACAGGCAAAGATGACTTCCTCCTACACAGCAGATGGCCAGAAAAAGCACCAAGGTGAGGAAGATGGTGCATTATGTGAAACTCAGAAGTTATTATGGACTTCTGAAATTTCAGTCAGCTGTTTAAATAAATCATAAAACATTATCACTGTTGATCCTCTTGAAATAAACCTTAACTTTGGTGCTTTTAGATGTTTTAATGTTAGTGATCATGTCTAAGCTAAATTTTAAAAGAAGAGGTTTGAATCTGCTGAATATCTCAAAATTTTAATATTAAGTATTAATAAATCCTGAATATTTAATTCAGAAAAGGATCATCTTTTTCTAGAAAGGTGTGTAGCTCCCCGGTACTATATTATAATATAAAAATGAATTAATAGATTCTCCAAGAAATAGGCAATGCTCTCCATTGACACATTATAATTCAGTGTTATCTAATCACTGTTTATGGTTGAGGTCATGAAGCCTTCCATAGCAGGTCATAGTAAGGAAAGAAATATTTACTTTCCTATGAGCAACTGTCTATGTGCTGTTTCACCCACTCCTACCTTCTTTATCAAACTGTGCTCTTGACTTTGTAATATTCCCACACTTTTATAGCATTTAATGTTTCTCAGGATGTGTTCACATGCCTTTTATTTATTTTCACATACTATAATAGTGGACATAGGGATGGTATCTTGTGACTTCTATAAAATAATTTCTATAGAATAATTTCTATCATTTTCTTTGAAGTTTTCAGAGGTTCCCAATCCTCATATTGTTGTATTGTTATATTGGTGCTGCTTTCAATCATGTTTTTCAAAAACATATAACTTCTCCAGAATGAATGGCAACTGACGTCTCCTGAGAGTGAGGCAAGCATCAACATATTTTAAAGGCAGTGAACCAGGGGTCCTCAAACGGTGGTCTCCAAAATCCTTAGTGGGAGGGTTTGGGATGGTATTCCCCAGGATCTGTCAGTTAAACAAGGAGATTCTTACAATTCCTTTATCAATTTAAAATTTCCTGTATCTATAATCTTGAAAAAGGTTTGTTCTTGTTAACATTGATATCCACATTATAACCAAGTATGTTGAATATTTAAAAGTACTTGCTTGTGTTTGAGTTTAAGCCTGCACATTTACACTTACTTTGTGTCCTGGTGCTCATATAAAGTGACAATGTTTAATATTTAATGCAGTGTTTCTTAAATTGGGATTTCATGATGTATCATTGGGGAGTTGCTAGAAAGTATTGATTTTTTTTTCAGAGATGTGCATATTTTATTCAATTTTGAGAAATATTCTAAGAAACTATACTAATTTTTAAATTTATTTTCAAATCTTTCTTCCAATTTCTTGAGATATAAAGTAACATCTCAAAAGTATAACTACTGGGAAGGGGAGTTCATTTTTATTTTTTATGAACTGTTTTTTTTTCCCCCTGAGAGAAAAATTCTCCTGGCCATATGAGGAGGTTTTCATGGTAAAGAAAATTGTTACATATGAAACAAAAAAATCAGAAAAGCCTTAGAGAATTCTGTCTAAATTATACCAGAAAATAAAAATCTGGATAACTATTAGGTTCACTGTCTTTTGTGTGGTTTGTTTGGTCAGATTTTTAAAATACACCTAAAAAAATTCTACTATGTGGGGGAAGTTATAGCACCAAGTTTTAAATCTAAAGCAAACTGTATACAGAAATTTGTTCCTGATTTTTCTAATTCCCTTCACCCTAGTGGCACAGTAGAAAGTTTTCAGCCCTATTTCAGACTTAATCAGTTCAGCGTCTTCCCAGGCCTCAAGTGAACAAATATGAAGGATCTTAAAAGTGAAGCTGCTTAATACAATGGGGGCTCATTAACATTGTTTTAACAAGCTGGAGCTTATGCAAGCCCTTGTCTAACATGCAGCTCTAATTTGAAGCCACACTTCTCAGCATGGTAATAAGGGCTCTGCAGAAAGCCAGTGTTTGTGCATATACATGAGCATGCTGTCTTTAATGCTATCAAGAAAATAGAAACTTTAAGAATCAAGCTTAATTTGACTTTGGAATGGAAATTCTGACAATTCGAAGGAGTTGCATATGAGCTCATATACTTCAAAGAGAGTTTAAGAGGACACAATGACAGCATCCTATTGGCATTTACTTAAAAAGGAGAAATATGTTAAGTACTTCTTTGGAAGGCACATGGTTTCTTTTCCAACACTGCATTAGTAATTTAGCCTGTGCACATGTATGGTTTAAGAGAAAGAGCACAGAGCTAGGTGTGAACCTGTTTTGTTATGCAAGTCATGTGGTCTTAACAAGTTATGAGTTTTCCTATCAGCAAAATATACTCAGTTGAATAAATATTAATTATTTTTATTCAGAATCCATGAACAAATGAACTCACACACACACTCACAAACATATGATATTGTAGCACTAATATAATATTATAAAATATGCAATGCTTGAAGTACACCTTTTATAAATTATAAATTATATAAAATGTTTCCATTAAGCCCACTGTGCAGGAACATGGATGAACCTTGAAAATATTATGCTAGGTGAAATAAGCAAAGCACATAAGGACAAATATTAAATGATGTCACTTACATGAGTTAGCTAGAGATAGCAAATTTACAGAGATAGAAAGATTAGAGGAAAGGTGGGAAACAGGAGTTTTGCTTGGAGGGTAGAAAGTGTATTAAAAAAAAAACATTGTTCAGGAAAATGACTAAAAGGGAAAATATTACATTTCAATAATTCTGAAAATGTGTTTCTTGAAAAGATTTTTAGGAAACACACACAAATGTAAATCTGTTAGAATATATATTTTTAGGCTTAGCATTATAAAAATTAATATTGTCTTTTGCTTTTAAGCCAGTACACACATGGTTAAGAAGAATAAAATTCTACTAAGGCAAAAATAAATCTGAAGCTTGCCAATATTTATACTGAAATTTTATCTTTAGTCTATAAAATCTTATTAAGGTATAATATTTTGCCAAACAATTTGAATGTTATTTTGTTATTTGCCTATGAACTTAATTATGAACATTATTCCATACAACCTCTTCCCAAATCCAGATTAAAACAATGTGCAAAAGTTCATTCAATCATCCATATTTCTCTCTTTTCCTAAAACTTTGCAATGACACCTCATTTTTCTCACAAAGGCAAAGTGCTTATAATGGTCCATAAAACTCTGCCAATTATTCCATAGTTATCCCCACAGGGAGCTCTCTGGATTGTTCTGTAGTTAAGACCTCCTTCAGTAACCTGTATCATCTCATGCTTTATGGCTTTCCTTCTTATTCACTTTCTCCATTCAAACTGTCACTGGTGGTTCCCTCTGCCTCAAAAGTTGTTCCCCAGATCTCCTTACGGCTAAGCTTCTTATTTGTTCAAGCCTTTGGTCAAATGTCTTTTTTCCAGTGAAGCCTACTTTGAAATATCATATTTGAACTTGCAGTTTCCTACCACTCCTTGTACTTGCTGGGGAATTCAGGGACACACCTAGCACCCATCTCCCAGCCCGTACCTACCCACCCCCTTTTCTATCACGTGCAGATGTTTCAGTATGTTTCCACTCTGCAGCCCAGGGGAGATATTAGGTTTAACAAAACTGGAAACTAGCAGTTCTAGCTGCTTATTAGGAACTCTCAGTGGCAGGGTCCCTTCCTCTGGGCTGTATAAATACTCAACACTCAAGCAGCACATGGTCTCTCCTCTTCGACCCAAGTGGGACACGTGGACATGTGGAGCTGCCACCCACAGACACTGACTCAAGCAGTTGGCTTTCCCGAGGGACTGGCATGATGAGAACTCGTCCCCTGCCTTTTTGGACCCTCTGAACTATGTAAGCAATAAAGCAGTGATTTGCTGAAAGTTTCTGTTGTGCCTGAGCCTGTGTTCCCATAGGAGCACCATGTAGCAATTCACTCCACAGTATGCTTGGTCCCCCATAACCTGCATTTTTTATCCTCTTTTATTTAGAAATATTTTATTTATAGCAATAATTACTATATAGTGTAATTTATTTACTTATACATTTGATGAATGTGTTTGGGTCATCTCCCCAGCTAGAATGCAAGCACAGGCTTGCTCTAACCATACCCCACCAGGTCTCCTCTATCATTAAAACAACAACAACAACAAAAAAAAAACTACTGCAGCTAGGAAAGGAGGCAAAAAAATCCTCTCCACCTGAAGGAGAGTGAGGCATAGATGATCAACATACACTAATGAGAATAATAGAAAATGTACCTGCTACTAGCAAGCTAGCTAGCATTGAGTAACAGATACCAGTGGTCTATAATTGGGAGAAGGGTTAGCATATTGAGAAAAGCCCTTTCAGAGCCAGTGCACAGGGAAGACCTAAAGCAAAGGGTGTAACAGATGTTGAGGAAACCTTTAGCAACTAGGTCCCCATTCTAAAAACAAAGAACACTAGTGGAATTTGAATCTGTGATGTCTGAGGATAACAATAACAACAAAAAATCTCCAATCCAGCAAAAATACTGGCTAGTTTAACATAATACCCACATTAAAGTTGTAGAAAAAGGAAAGCACTGCTCATATTTTTTGCATAGAAACTCCCTCAACCTGTTATCCTACAAAGTGTCTGGATTTCAACAAAACAAAACAGTTCTGAGACACTCAAAAAACGAAGGAAGAAAACAATCATACTAAGAGGCAAAGCAATCAATAGAACCAAACACA
>NC_051318.1:77518950-77533950 GCF_015220235.1 Choloepus didactylus
TATTGCAATCAGCAAAAACTGAAAACAGCTTAATTGTTCTTCAGATGTGGAACAAATAAACGAAATGTTGCATAGCCACACAATGAAATACAACTCAGCAATAAAAAGCAATGGACTAATGACAAATGCAACAATGTGGATAAATCTCAAATAGAAAAAAGCCAGACTCAAAATGTTTCATATTGTGTAAGTCAATTTATTTTATTTTCTCACAAACACAAAGCTATAGGGACAAGAAACAGCTCAGCAGTTGCCAAGTGTTGGAGGGGTGGGAGATGGCATTGTTTGAAAAAAGACACCGAGGAAATTTTTAGATGTTGGAAGTTTTCTGTTTCTTGAGTTGGGTTGTGGTCATGAGACTGAATGTGTTCATGGAAATGTATAGAACTGTATAGTAAAAAGGAAAAATTTTACCATATGTAAGTACAACTTTATTGAAAAGATAAAACAGCATTTAAAATTTTGTGTTTGCATATAGCTGGTAAGTTCCTTCCCACTAAATTCAAAGGTGTTTCCTATCTGACAAGAGGAATTAAGTACCTTTTCCAAGATTATGTAGTGAATGAGGTATTTAATGAGTAAAAAAATCTTGGAAATATTTCTAATAAATTAATAAATTTATTGGTTTGAAACCTTGACAACTGCTGATACTCAACATTTTGTTTCTTAAAGTTATTTTTTCACAAATATGTAAAATTAGCTTTTAATCAAAGATCCTAAAAAAATAGCTCTCTTTGTACGTAATTGGAAACCTTCCCATTGTAAGCTTAAAAGCTTTTTGAAATATGTTGTAATTTGAACACATATATTTTAGATTACACAGTTTCAATTTACTTAAAAAACACACATAGAACATAAACTGAAGAAGGCTTTTTGTCTTGCAATGTACTTCTTCAAAAATAAATATAGTAACTTACAAAGAAAAATGTGTAATATAAAAATATGAATATTTTAAAACTGTACTGTAGTTGTAGTTTATAATGCTATTACAATAGGAATAAACTGCAGGTGGGAACATTTGGATAAACATCTTGTATTACAGCATTAGGTAACTCTATCCTTCGGATTTGTGTCTTCTCTAACAGGAGTATGCCTAGGATTCCTTGAAATTAGTTGCTCTTTGCTGAGAAGACATAATAGGAACATGAGGAATTGAGAAGTTCTGGTTAATCCCCTTAAGAAAAGATTGAATAGGTCTTTGGTTTGTGCTCCGTGTCCTTTCTCTTCTTTTGTAAGCATCTTGGAAAATGAGGTGACCTTGAGAATAGACGTGGAGAGCTAATGTTGGCAGAACAGAAATAGAAGTGGACTCTGGTTCCTTGGTGGTACCAGGAGGCTCTAATACAAACACTGATTATCTTTGATTACATTTTGTCTGAAAAAATGTAACTAATTTCTTGACTATTTTAGGTTATTATTACTTTCAATAAGCACAATTAGCTGGTACACCATGATAAAATTTTGAGTTTTATACTAAAGTGAAATGGAATGGCACAGATAGGATATTAATTAGGCTGGTAAGCAATCAGATCTATGGTTTTAAAAAATCACCCCAACTATAATGTGCAGAATGACTTTCAACAGGGAAAGAATGGAAATGGAGAGTGCAGGTTGAGTATTCCAGAAGTGGTAGTTTGACTAGTGAATGCCAAAGTAAATAAAGAAAAACAGACTAAATAAAGATACACTTAGTTTATTAGAAAAGCCTCCAACTGGCAAGCAAAACATAGTTGTAATCATTCACCTAGACCTTCACCCTTTGAATTCTTTCATGTGAGTTGCTAATGACCACATATGTAAGCTAATGGCCCCAGGTTTCAGCAGTGAGTAATGGCGAAAATCATCAGCATAATTCATTAATAAACACTCTAATCTGGTGCATATGGTTTTCATGTGGTTGACAAGTGGGGATTTCAATTTTTCTAGATGTTTACTTCAGCATATTTCTGAAATTCCACGGGGAAGCTCACCTACATGATGTGAACTTCCAATAAGCAAAAAGATTTTGGGAGCATGAATATGGCACATTCTTCCTATTTTTGGTTAATACTGACACTGAGCTGCTGTCCATATAACTTGCCAATTTCCTCCATAAAGATGAGTTGGGAAATGCCAGTGTCTGCACCACTACCCATTATTAATGACTGACTGGTACATAGTGAGGAATAAGTGGCAGTTCCTCCTCCTTTCTTTGAAAGTAGCTAAAGCAAGCTCATTTTTTCCCTATTTAATCTGCATAATGAATAACGCGGTATCAAATTTCAATGTATTTCAAATTCCAAAATCAGTAATAGGAAAGGGTTAATTAATGTTTAATCCTGTTCATTCCATTGATTTTCTTAATCTCTAGTAGTTAGTAGTTGTAGCCAAGAAAGAATGCATTGCTAATATAGAAATAATGCAAGCTACGAAATGAAATTTCAGTGTTCCCCAGGTAGAGCACATCTGAATTTCCTCTCATTGGTTGCATACAATTATTTTTAAAATTTGTGAATACGTATTTTACAGCCACAAGTGAAGGATCTAAAAGGTAACATTTAAGTAAATGTGAAGTACAGCTAGAAATATAAGATCAAAATGATAAAGTTTTACAGCTGAGAAAAATAAGGTGAATTTCAAATAAACGTCAACACAACTATCAGCAGAATTGTTAAAAGCTGAAAGAAACAAGATTTTATTTTTCCAATATCCTAAGCTATCAAACTGTATTTGATACTACAGTGATTTTCCAAGTAGGTCACATTTTTATTTTTAAAACATTGGCAAAGAATTTCTAGAACTCAGTGTCAGATAATGTGTTGAAACTTGAAGAGCAGTAGTCCCTGAGAGCAAATATCTAGAGAAAATTCATTAGAAATATTTAATATCATTCAGTAGACCAATTATAGTTTGATGTCGGACTACAATTTGACTGTAGTACTTCATATATTGTTTCTAATTCAAGTTGAGTGACATGTAACTTAGAAATGGATAGAAAATGAGAGAAATGTGACCTGGAGTGTATTGTAATGTGTGAATTTATGTTTTTTTTTTCTACATTCTTCCAGCAATTTTGTATGATATTAACCTTGTAGCCAATTCATTTGCTTCTTCTGAGTGACACAATGGACATGTATTTTTTTTCATTGTCTTCTGAATCTTCTAATTAGTGTTTATATTGTTTTATAAATCATTACAATGTTAAACAGCATGACAAAGATTCTTCATCATAGACAATGTGTTCTTTTAACAATGCTGCTTGTACCCTATGTCAAAAGACAATGCACTGCTGGATTTTTATCCAATGCACTACGTTTTTCTCTTTTAAATTGACTTGCTTTTCTGTCAAGTCCTCATATTCTCATATTCTCTTCCTTTTTCAGTCACTCTTACTTCTGTCTTTGATGACAATGCTGTCTACCTTATTTTATTTTCTTTATGCTGTGTGTGAATATCAGGTTTTATCCAGTAATCAAGTCCATACATGGCATTCTTCTTTTAAATACTCAAGTAGCAGAAATTTCTGGAAGAAGATACGTTGCACCCTTGTCTTCAGTGGCTTTAGACTTCTGTCTTGCTTCTTCTGGTTCATTCTTATCATGTTGTTATACTGACTTCAATTGTTCATGGCCATTTAATGCATTGTATGGAGTCCACAACATTTCTTGAAAATAAGAGTCAAGCAACAAGGAAAAGTTCTCAAAATGGGGTACCCCTTTCTTTGTAACCACCACAGGTGTCCAGGAACTCAAACAAGCTTCACTACTGCCGCTGCCCAAATAATTGCCTATCCTCCAATTTTTTAAGCATTCATTATTATACTCCTTTCTTTCCCTTTTTATTTTTAACCATTGCATACCCTTGATTTTTTCTATAAGAGCTGATTTTGTCATGTCTCCAGTGACTTTTCTGGAAAAACAAAAGATTGTCAAATTTTTGTTACCACAGCCAACTCCTTAATTCATTTCTAGAATTAATTACTACGGGTTTTCAATTAACTTTCCTACTTGATGACTGCACCTCCAGAATTAATGCTTTTTACATATAATTTTTCAATTATATTCTGTCTCTCCCTGAATAATTATGACTAACTCTCAACCTCATTCCACAGTAAAAGAACACCGGGATTGTCCACTATGCAACAATAATTAATATGGTAAGTTTCATGTATTCTGACTTATTCCCATGATAATCTTCAACATATCCACTAAATTAAAATTTTGTTAGCTCTTATTCCATTGTGCAAAGTATGCTCTCCACATGTGAATTTTTTTCTCCCTAATTTTATTCTGTCCTCACCTCTCCTTTTAAGCGCTATTTGAGATGACCCTGGCTTAATGGATTGACAGTTAAGACTTTTTTTTTTCCCTCTTTTAAATTAATCTTGTTATCATACCCATTAATATTTTATTTCAAGCATAATGAACTTAGTCATTTTATTTACTGTCTTTTAGGTACGATCTTGGTTTATTCTATTCTCCTTTTTTCACAGGTTTATGTGATAGATTTTTATGATGTTTATGTATTTATCTTCTTCTATTGCTTTTTTTAAACAGAAACAAGACAATTATTTTATTGGATCACTGTGAAACTATGTTGAATAGAGATTATTTTAATATATGCCCAGTAAGGTTTTGAGATGATAAATATGGTAGTAAATCTAATGGTGACATGTAAACAATAAGAATTTTATGCACTGAGACTTCTTGAATAGTGTGGGTGATACACATCATATTATTTTTAATTAGATCATATCTTATGGGCAACTTAAATGTACACATAACTCATCTAGGAACCTATCACATTTTAAGACATTTGAATAGTTTTCAATGTTTTCACTAGTAAGAACCATTAAAACATAAAACAGGATTGAAAAAGCAAATACCAAGTAGGAGAGAGCTTTAAGATGGATAAAAATTCTTAAATAAACAATAAAATCATCCTGTGGAACATACAATGCTAAACATTTAAGAGATCATTGAATGGAAATATACACTTCTGAAGAAATACTTTTATTTATTTATTTTTTTCATGTAGGACCAGCTTGTTTTCAGTCATCTTCTTTTCATACAATTCTTTTTTTCCTTTTTCCTAATCTCATATTATCTGGAGCAATTATTATGAATGCCTTAGTTTCCTCCTTTATTGAATATTTTAAATTCACTTCTAAGGAAGGTTTGGATTTCCTTTTTTTTTTTGGCTTTTCTATCACCTGCTTTGCCTAGCTTTTTTTTAAATGCAATTTTATTGAGATATATTCACACAACATAAAATCCATATAAAAATAAATTGATGGTCCACAGTATCATCACATAGTTGTACGTTCATCACTGCAATCAATTTTAGAACATTTTTATTACTCCAAGGAAAAAAAAAACAGAGAAAATCCAAAATATTCTGTACTGCTTATCCCCCCCATCATGAATCCCGGGCATTGGTGTAGTACATATGTTACCGTTGATGAAAGAATATTAAGATATTACTGTTAACTATAGTCCATAATTTGCAACAGGTGTGTTTCCCCCCATATACCACTCTATTACTAACTCCTTGTAATTTATACTTATTTCTTCTTTTATTAGTTTTATTCAATATGTATGTCCTAGGTGGCAAGCATGGAATTTATCCTATTTTTATTTGTACAGCACCTGCACATTGTGGCATAATGAGCTCTGAATTTTGTCTTGTTTTCATTTAGTTAACATATAAATGTTAACATATAAATGTAGGTAATCCTTGTTATTCCTCTGACTTATAACTGTGACAATCTATTATTCTGAATCATTCTCAGTAAAAACAACTTCATCCTGTGACTTCTCCAAAGGCAGTGAAGGATCAAGGATTTAATTATGCTCATTACTTCAGTACTTTACACAATTCCTGGGTACAAAACAAGCATTTTGTAAATATTTTTTTGCATTCATTAATACAACATATTTCAAAGACTCAAGAATATCAAGTATAATTGGTTATATAGCAAGACAGTCCATGTTATTGAGCCCATTTTTCCCTTCACTGGGAATCACAAGCTTTACATTTTCCTCTGCCCTAGATAGTTGTACTAGCAAAGGGCTGTCTCTCAAGTAGTACCAATAAAATCTTAAAATATTGCATTTGAAAATACACTTTTTTCTTCCTTGAAATGCAGCACTTATTGAAATTCTAAATTAAATATACAGGTAGAAGAGCTTTTATGAAATTCTATTACTGATCGAAATGGAAGTCTAATAAGAAAGCCCATCATAGGACACCAGATGGTAATTCATGAGCTACTGATGTTTCAGGTTTTAGTCCCTAATGCATACAAAACCAGTTATTACCTAAATGACAACATATCTTTAAGTCTCATTGTTGAGAACCACATATTCAATCATTCAGCTTTTGACTGTTCTGTTCTTTTCAGCCCTATTTATTGTTGTCCATCTGTGGGCTCTCCAAATTGTCTGTTGTACACTCAGGACAAATGGATGATTCATTCTTGATCTGTTGTTTTGAGAAGTCTACTTGGTTTTAAGGAAACACAAATTTTCTTTCAAAATTGTAGTAAGAAGGCTAATTGGAAGCAGTATTGTAGTATGTTTACAAATGTTATCCTGAAGAAAAATCAGGTATCTTTTAAAAACATGTAATTTAGAAGGTGGTTCCATTTTATTTGCTATCAAAGAAACCTGGAAGAAAATTGATCATGGAATTTAGACAATAGTTTCTCAAAATGTGTCCAAGAAAATCCTCCCTTTTATTATTTAAAATGTGAACTTCTGGCTTCAGCTCCTTCCTCTCCTCGGAATCATTATTTCTTCCAACGGGGTCTCAGTAAATTTGTCAACCAACTCTTAAACTAAATGTTAGACCCACTGGTTTAAACCACATTGCTGGTTTTGCTTGTTCGTTAGTTTGTTTGTTTCTCTGTGGAAGTTGAAGGCTGGCCTTATGCTTTGATTTTTTAGGGAGATAGTATGCTTTGGAAAATGATTTGCAATATAACCAGTATAGTACACACTTGCACATATCCTTGGGTATTCTCCACCTGATATTTTGCACAGGCAAAGCCCATAGCTAAAGTCTCTGCAATTGACAGGAAGGCAGAAAGCTTGGAAACCTCCTGTGAATAGGAGGGTGCATGCTTTAAAATGTGCTGTGAGTTACTGTGTACTAAACAAAGAAAAAAGTATAGTATTCTCTTTAAAATTCTTTAGATGGCTGCACTTTAATTAGCTTTTTCACACTGTTTTTCAGTTACTAGTTAATACTATATATATAGTATTATGTATATAATACTATATTCATATATCTTTAGATTATTGCACTTTCATTAACTGCCATGCATTATCCTGCAATTACTATATAATACTATATTATATGCATAATTATGCTAGCTATAGGCAAAACCAAACTCACAGAAAAAAGACTAAAATTAAACATGACTAAAATGATATGAACAAAGTTTCCCTGATACAAATTTTCTGCATATCAAGAAAAATGTACATGTGAATTAATGTGTCAGGAATGTTGCAATGGTTTAATAATAAACCTTAAAATAGAGTCAGTTTTTTTAAAGGTATTGAAGTGTTTGCTAGATAAATTAGGACTAAAGCAAGAAATAGCATAGATTATAGAAATATAGCATATGACAAATGGCATAGCACATGGTCTTTTAATGCACTATTAAATTGCAACTGTCCTGGGTAAAAGAAATATACACAAAGATTGTCAGGAGAACTTAAAGTAATATATCATCTTCTCATAAATAATAGTTACCTGTCAACACTGAACAGCTTTGTGTGCTGTAATTCAAGTTAAAGAGTAGTGTTTTGATTGCCTGTGTACCTGCACTGTTTCAGTATATATTCTCTGAATTCTGTTTCAGAAGCACTTAAGCCACTATTTATGAATAACAATAGAAACATATACATAGTTTAGATTGGAGAGTTTTATTATCTTAAATTCATGTTAAAAAGTAACACCCCCAATTTCAATGCATTCCACATGCTTTGTAGCCACCTGGTAGACATTGTGAAAATTCTATCTGAAATACAACCATTACAGCTTATTTATTCTCACCTACTTTCAATAATAGATTTCCTTTGTAATATTACCATGTAGTGGACACTATAATTAGCCAATCAGCTATTGTCAACTCTGTATTCTTATGCCAGGTAACATCCACATTGTTAAGCAATCACCTTCACTGACCGTATTAGGAAATGTTGTTTTCATTAACAAATGAAAATTTCCTCCCAGTGTTCTTCTTTGTTCTGTCTATAAATGCCAGTTTACTCCCTTTGTTCAGCAGAATTCCTCTCTACCTCATGGCAATTGGAGTCTACCCAATTCATGAATTGATTTAATAAAACTCTCTGAGATCTAACCAAATTTTGCTCAGATTTTTATTTTAACACCAGAAATACCAGATTTCTTCTTCTTCTTCTTCTTTTAATGAAAGCAATTTTATTGATATATTTTCACATACATACAATCCTTCCAAGGTGTACAATCAATGGATTTTAGTATAATCACAGAGTTGTGCATTCATCAACCCAATCAATTTTAGAACATTTTCATTACTCCAAAAAGAAAAATCCCCTATCCCTTAGCAGTCACCTCTCAATCACTCTATCCTTCCCTAGCCCTACATATCCACTAGTATAATTCTGTATCCATAAATTTATTTATATTTGCATTTTATACAAATGGAATCATACCCTAAGTAGTAATTTGTGTCTGGTTTCTTTCACTTAGCATAATTTTTTTATTATTCTATTTTAATTATGTAAGTTACAGGTTTACATAAAAGTCATGTAAAAAATACAACATTCCCATATACCAGCCTATTGTGTTGATGTGGAAATTTTGTTACAATTGATGAAAGAATATTAAAATATTACTGCTAGCTGTAGTCCATATGTTGCATTAGGTATATTTTTCATATACTACCCTATTATTAATACCTTGTAATAGTGACATACATTTGTTATAGTTCATGACAGAACATTCTTATATCTGTACTATTAACCACAGTCATCGTATACAACAGGGTTCACTGTAGTATATAGTCCGATGTTTATCCCTAGCTTTCCTTATAGTAACATATTCAACCACATTCATAAACAAAATTCAGCCCTGTTAATTAGACAATAATGTTCTACCATCACCATTATCCATTTCCAAACATTTACATGCAAACTAATTAGAAATTCTGTGCAAATTAAGCATAAATTTCCTATTCTATCTCCTGGCAACCTATATTCTAGATTCTAACTTTATGAATTTGCTTATTATAATTAGTTCATGTCAGTGACATCATAAAATATTTGTCCTTTGTGTCTGGCTTATTTCACTCAACATCTTATCCTCAGGGCTCATCCCATGTTGTTGCATGCATCAGAACTTCATTCCTTCTTACAGCTGAATAATATTCCATTGTATGCATATACCACATTTTATTTACCCATTCATCAATTGATGAACACTTGGGTTGCGTCCTTCTTTTGGAAATTTTGAATAATGCTGCTATGAGCATCTGTGTACAAATGTCTGTTTGAATCTGTGCTTTCAGTCCGTCTGGATATATACTTAGCTGGGGGTTTGCTGGATCATATGGCAAATCTATACTTAGTTTCCTGAGGAACCACCAAACTATCTTCCATAGGAGCCACACCATTTTACATTCACACCAGCAATAAATGAATGTTCCTATTTCTCTATATCCTTCCAACACTTATAGTTTCCTGTTTTGTTTTATTTTGTAATAGTTGCCATTCTAGTACCTGTGAGAACATATCACATTGTGGTTTTGATTTGCATTTCCCTAATAGCTAGTGATGCTGAACATCTTTTTATGTGATTTTTAGCCATTTGTAGTTCCCTTTTGGAAAAATGTCTATTCAAGTATTTTGCCCATTTTATGAGTTGTCTTTTTACTGTTGAGTTGTAGGATTTCTTTATATATTCTGAATATTAAACCCTTATCCGATATGTGGTTTCCAAATATTTTTTCCAATTGAGTAGACTGCCTTTTCACTTTCTTGGCAATGTCCTTTGAAGCACAAAAGTCTTCCTTCAGGAGGTCCCATTTATTTATCTTCTCTTTTGTGCTTTGGGTATAAAATCTGAGAAATCATTGCCTTTCACAAGATCTTGAAGATGCTTCTCTAAATTTTCTTCTGGAAGTTTTATGGTCCTGGCTCTTACATCTAGGTCTTTGATGCATTTTGTGTTAATTTTTGTATAAGGTCTGAGATTGGAGCCCTCTTTCATTCCTTTGCATATGGATATCCAGTTCTCCCAGAGCAATTTGTTGAAGAGATGATCCTGTTCCAGCTAAGTGGACTTGGCAGCCTTGTCAAACATCCATTGGCCATTGAAGTGATGGTCTATTTCTGAACTCTCAATTAGATTCCACTGAGAATCTATATATCTAACTTTATGCCAGTATCATTCTTTTTTGATCACTGTAGCTTTGTAATATGTTCTAAAGTCAGAAAGTGTGAGTCCTCTGTCTTCGTTCTTTTCCATGATGTTTTTGGCTATTAGGAGCCCTTTACACTTCCAAACAAATTTGATAATTGCCTTCTCCATTTCTGCAAAATAGGCTGCTGGAATTTTGATTGCAATTATGTTGAATCTGTAAATCAATTTGCATAGAATTGATGTCTTAAAGATATTTAGCCTTCCGGTACATGAACATGAAATGCTCTCCCATTTATTTAGGTATTCGTTTATTTCTTTTAGCAATGTTTTATAGTTTTCTGTTACAAATTCTTTACATCCTTGGTTAAATTTATTCCTAGATATTTGATTCTTTTTCTTTGTATTGTAAATGAAATTGCTTCCTTGAATTCTTCCTCAGAGCGCAAATGAATTTTTTTTTCTTGATTTCTTCCTCAGGTTGCTCATTACTAGTGTATAGAAACGTTACTGATTTTTGCATGTTGATCTTGTATCCTGCCATTGTGTTGAATTCATTTATTTTCTCCAATAGATTTGTTGCAGATTTTTAAGGACTTTCTATATACAGGATCATTTCATCTGCAAATAGTGAAAGTTTCACTTCTTCCTTTAAAAACTGGATGCCTTTTATTTCCTTTCCTTGTCTCACTACTCTAGCTAGAACTTCTACCACAATGGTGAATAACAGTGGTGACAGTGGTTATCCTTGTCTTGCCCCAGATATACAGGGAAAACTTTCAGTCTTTTACCATTGAGTATGATGTTAACAGTGGGTTTTTTTTATATATTCTCTTCATCATGTTGAGGAAGTCTCCTTGTATTCCTATCTTTCAAAGTCTTTTTATCAAGAAAGGAGGTTGGATTTTGTCAAATGCCTTTTTCTGTATCAATCAAGATGAGCATGTGGTTTTTCTCCTTTGATTTAATTTGGGTATTACATTGATTTTCTTATCTTTGGTATTTGGGTGATGTTGGCTTTATACAATGAATTCGGAAGTGTTCCCTCCTTTTCAATATTTTGGAAGAGTTTGAGCAGAATTGCTATAAATTCCTCTTGAAATGAATGGTAGGATTCAATGTTGAAGCCATCTAGTCCTGGGCTTTTTTTTGTTGGGAGATTTTTGATGGCTAATTCAATCTTTTTACCTGTAATTGATCTGTTGAGATTTTCTATTTCTTCTTGAATCAGTATAGGTTGTTTGTGTGTTTCTAGATATTTGTGCATTTCATCTAAGTTGCCTAATTTGTTGGCATTCAGATGTTCATAGTATCCTTTTATGATCCTTTATATTTCTGTGGGGTCAGTAGTACTGTTCCCTTTCTTATTTCTGATTTTATTTATTTGACTTTTCTTTTTCTCTTTCATCACTTAGCTAAGTGTTCGTCAATTTTATTAACCTTCTCAATGAACCAACTTTCGTTTTTGTTAATTCTCTCTATTGTTTTTTATTCTCAATTTCATGTATTTCTGCTCTATTCTTTGCAATTCCTTTCCTTCTCCTCACTTTGGGATTAGTTTGCTGTTCTTTTTCTAGTTCCTTCAGGTGTGCAGTTAGGTCTTTTTATTTACGCTCTTTTTTCTTTTTTAACGTAGGCATTTATAGCTATAAATTTCCCTCTCAGCACTGCCTTCACTGCCTCCCATCAGTTTTGATCTGCTGTGTTCTTGTTTTCACTTATTGCAAGATATTTACTGATTTCATTTGAAATTTCTTCTTTGACACACTGATTGTTTAAGAGTGTACTGTTTAACCGCTATATATTCATGAATTTTCAAGTTATCTGCCTGTTATTGATTTCCAGCTTCATTCTAGTATGGTCAGAGAAAGTGCTTTGTATAATTTCAAACTTCTTAAATTTATCAAGACTTGTTTTCTGACCCAACATATGGTCTATCCTGGAGAATGATCCATGAGCCCTTGAGAAGAATGTATATCCTGCTGTTTTGAGATGCAATGCTCTGTATATGTCTGTTAGATCTAGATCATGTATCATGTATGCCAGTTCTGTGTTTCCTTATTGATCCTTGGTCCAGACGTTCTATCTGTTGAAGAGAGTGGTGCATTGAAATCTCCAACTATTATTGTAGAAACATGTATTTCTACCTTCAGTTTTGCCCGTGTTTGCCTCTGTATTTTGATTAGGTGCATAAATATTCATGTCTGCTATTTCTTCTTGGGATTTCTCCTTTTATTAATAAATAGTGTCCTTCTTTGTCTCTTATAAAAGTTTTGCAGTTAAAGTCTATTTTGTCAAATATTAGTATAGCTACCTCAGCTCTTTTTTTGGTTACAGTTTGCAATGAATATCTTTTCCAAATTTTCACTTTCACTCTATTTGTGTCTTTGGGTCTAAGGTGAGTCTCTTGTAAAAAGCATATTGACAGAACATATTCTTTATCCATTCTGCCAATCTTCACTTTGGATTGGTGCATTTAATCCATTAACATCGAGTTTATTACTGTAAAGGCAGTATTTACTTCAACCATTTTTTTTGGGGGGGGGTTTATATAATATCTTATTTTTGTCACTCTTTTTACCCTTTTAGTTACCCTAACTGATAATCTTCATTTCTACATTCTCCCTAAGCTTCTCTCTCTCCTGTCTTTTCTGATCAGCCTTCAGGACTCCCTTTAGCATTTTTTGTAGGGTAGGTCTCTTGTTGATGAAGTCTCTCAGTTTCTGTTTATCTGTGAATATTTTAAACTCTACCTCATTTTTGAAGGACAATTTTGCCAGGTAAAGAATTCCTGGATGGCAGGTTTTCTCTTGCAGTACATTAAATATATCATACAACTGCCTTCTTGCCTCCATAGTTTCTGGTGAGAAATTCACACTTAATCTTATTTTGGTTCCCTTGAATGTGATGAATCACTTTTTCCCTTGGCATTTGATATTCTGATTAGTATGTGTCTTGCAGTAGGGTTATTATGGTTTATTCTGTTTGGAGTCTGTTGCACTTTTTGGACATATATATTTATGCCATTCATAAGAGTTTGGAAATTTCAGCCATTATTTCCTCAAATATTCTTTATGTCCCCTTTTCCTTCTTTCCTCCTTCTGAGGCACTCATGACACATCTGTTTGTGTGTTTCATGCTGCCATTCAATTCCCTGAGACCCTGTTCAATTTTTCCCATTCTTTGTCATTCAATTCCCTGAGACCCTGTTCAATTTTTCCCATTCTTTTCTCTATCTGTTTTTCTGTCTGTAAGGATTTGATTTTTCTATCATCTAACTCAGTGATCATTTCACCTGTTCAAATCTGCTGTTGTATGCCAGTAGTGTATTTTTAAGCTCTTCTATTGTGCAATTCATTCCCATAAGTTCTGTATGTTTCTTTTAATACTTTCAAATTCTTCTTTATGCTCATCCAATGTCCTGTTAATATCCTTTACCTCTTTAGTCATATTTTCCTTCATCTCCTTGAATTAATTTAGGCAATTTATTTGAACATCTATGATTACTTGTTCCAAATTCTCCCTCTCTTCTGAAGTTTTAATTATTTCCTTTGACTGAACCATTTCTTCCTGTTTCTTAGTATGGTTTGTAATTTTTTGATTATGTTTAGGCATCTGATTTTCTTGATGGGTTTACTCTGAAGTTCAGTCTTTCTCTCTTACCTAGGGTTTTATTGTTGATTGGCTTTGTGTTAAGGCTCTTTTTTGACACTTGGTTCAACTTATTCTAGATCTTTAGAATTGCCCATGTTTAACTGATGAGATTATTTCAGCTCCTCTTCATCTATTCCTTGTCCTGAGCATGTGGTACAATTTTTAAGATTGCACTACTGGTGTAATTGCTTCACCCCCAGGAGAAAATTTCCTTTCCTCTGTTCCTTCTCTGGGAATCTTGATCTGTTCATTTTTATTTGCCTCTATAGTCTTGGTTTTTGTTTTTGTTATTGTTTTTCTCTCCTTTCATTGCCTTTAGCTGCTTTTGCCTAGAGGGCAAATTCTGGGAGGATAGTCAATCCAGAGAGGATTTTCTCAAGTCAGTGCTTCCCAGACAACACAGGGCCAGGGACCCTTAAAGGGGCACAGACCAGTTCCACAGAGCCCTGGGGAGAGCATCAGGAAAGATGCCAGAAAGCCTTTTTGATGGCTCCCCAAACCTTTGCCTTCTTGCCCAGCAGATGGTGTCCTTCAGCAAATTGTTCCCCTCAGCCCTAAGGAGGCCCTGTATCTTTAAACCTCCACTACCTTTGCAGGTTTGAAACTATGGCCATGGCAGTCCCAGTCACAGATGAGCTAAAACAGTGGCTCAGAGCCAGGACCCAGTGATCTAAATTTGCTAACCAAAAGCCCAATAATTACTTGGCTCTGCCTGCCCATGCTCTCAGGGAGGAGGGCTTCCACATCCCTCTCTGTGCACAGCAGGCACTCAGGGACCAGATCCAAGGAAGTTCACTTTGAGAGTGTGGGATGGGTGCCTACAGTGCCATGGAGTGAGTTACTCACAGTTTTTTAGTGTGGTTTCTCAGTCTCTTCGTCTGCTCTTTCCTGGATGCTACAGTACTCCCCTGGCCACTGGAGTCCCAGAACAGTTATTTCAGACCATTTCTGCCTGTCCAC